>NW_010126160.1:0-82441 GCF_000699245.1 Pterocles gutturalis | reverse complement strand
TGACTGGAGTAAGACCTGATTTTAGTAACACTACATTTTAGAACAGGTTTTGTGTCATGGTGACTTATGTGATTTAGTGGATGTACATACAAATATATATATGTGTGTGTGTATAAATACATATACATATATAAACCAGTATTTAAACGCCTCTCTCTCCTAAAGCACTACCAAAGGTCAGTGTTCACCTGCAGTATGGCACCCATAGCTCAGGTTTTCCCTACAGAAAACATGTGGCTATAGCACTGCAAAAGCCCTGCTGAAGCTCAAAGCAAAGCACGTCCCTTGTCACCTCCAACATACACACAATATCCTTTCCCTAAACTTGTCAAACTGTCTTAACTTGATCTTCATGAACTCGACCTGAGCTCATTATGGGTCAGGTCATCTCCTGTGCTGCTTCTAGTGTAAGTTCTTCAGGCTGGATCGTTGCCAGACCAACCAAGCCAGCCCCTCTCAGTGTCCCCTGTTTAAACAGGCTCTTCCTTTCTCTGACCGTGGAGTAACACACTCAATTGATCCCCATCCGAATTCGGTTTTCTTGCTCACCATGTCCTAGCTGAAGCCTCACCAGTTCTTATGCCTTGGCACCAATGCTCAGTCACCGCAGTATGCTCCGGAATGCCTGGGTGTGGGTGCTGGGCTGCCTGTCATGCATTTTCCTGATGACCCACCCAAATCCAGGATGCAGCAGCCCAGGACAAGCTTTCCAAAACTGCCTGATGATGGAGGGTGTTTATATGGCAGGAGCTTCACCAGTGGTGATGAGGGGGAAACAAGAAAGCTGCACGAGTCATTAGCAGAACATTAGCACAACAGACAATTTTCCGAAAGAGTAGCTGCATTACTTAGGCTCAATGTATGAAAATGTTTCTGCGGAGAGCTGGGTAGGTACTGTGGATCAGTGTGTGCTTCTGGCTCACAGCAAGTGCAAAATAAATTGCTTGTCTTAGCCTGAGGTAATTTTCTTCATGTATCTGATCCCTCAGACTTTTACCTAGGCACATTTAGTACATATGGCTGCCAAGCAAAATCTGGGCTGATGCTACTTGCAATGTAAAAGAAATTTTGCAAGAATGAAGCACTTAACTGTGGGGAGAGAAGATTTTCTGTGGTAGTATCGCTGTTTCAAAACAGACATGCAAATATCCATGTGCAAAATATACTGTTTCTTTTTTCAGCAATTTTTAATAGTGACCATTAATACAGTTGTCAAGGAAGCGACAACACTTGGTCTTCCTATTACCAAGAAAAAAAGTTTAATATCTGTTTTTTTTCTAGTTGGCAAGTTAACGATAAACGTTTTTAATGAATAGTCCATTTTACCACTGTCCCTTCATATTCTCCTCTTACTGCATTAGGGATTTAAATGTACTTTTTCTTCAGATCACCTGAACAACTAAAACTTAACAGCCATCAGTCATCTACGGCTGCCAGCACACACCTCTTTCTACCCCATGGGAGAGCTGAAATGAAGGATCCTCTGCTCCACAACGAAATATCCACCATTACGATTTCTTCAGCCAAACAAATTCTCAATATTAAACAGTTTTCACAACCTTGCTGGAAAGGGAAGCCTTACTTAAACCTCCCCACTGCAATTCCACGGTGGGAGACCCAGGAATGATGCTCACATTTTCTGCCCACAAGACACATGAACAAGTTAATACCCCAGACAGCCGCCGTGGGTTTGCTTGCTGACAGAAATGTTCTTTAATGCACTGGGTACGGAAAGGTGCTATGGAAAATACATTTATTTAGCCCCTAGTAAAAGAATTCCCTCCGTATCTCTCCCATAAAATTAACCATTATTTCTGTTAATAGCAAATTAATAGCTGTTATGACTGTTGTGGTGGTTTCGTACACTAGAAAACATGAATTTAATAAATGAGAGGGAAGACAGGGAATGCTAAAAGTTATCCTTTAGAAGCTCAGTATCTTACAAAAGAAGGTATAATACTCCCTTACGGTTTAGGGGAAGCTTCCCCACCCCATATTTTTAAAAGAAATTTTTAACACAGAATTAAAAGACGTGCCATCAACCACATGACCCACAGTAAATACCATTTTCAGAGAAAAAAAAAAAAATCAGTGATATGACTGTGTCCCCAGGGAGGTTTTATGGACTGGTATTCTCCCTTAATCCAAAAAGCCGAGAGCTGCTGCTCTGCCCCTCATCTGCAAGTGGTGTTTCTTTAAGAAACTTTCCCTGGCCTTCAAAAGCCAAAATCTTTTGAACCAGTCCCCTGACTTGTCTCTCCCTTGGGCTGTACTCAGCTGCCAGGGACATATTGTATTAGTTTTATATTAAAAACCAAAACCAAATACAAAAAACAACTTGATACAGAAAGGCTCTCCCTGGGCAAAATGCTGAGATGTCACGCAGGAAAGAGACTCAAGCAAACACTCAAATTCTTCTCAATTCAGTCTCACTGACTCCAGTGAGAGCTGGGAACTTTCCCAGGAGCCATCCCCAGTTTATCCACAAAGGCTTGGTGATTATTCACTGGTGGCTATTTGGAAATTTACACTGTCACAGATTCTGTTTTCAAAACCCAGTTGTCCTCCATCTTATCCACCAAAAAAAAAAAAAAGAAAGATTTCCTACATACTTATCTTGTCTGGTTTTTATTTGGAAAGATGTTAGTATAATTCTAGATAGGACTTCAGAACCCGAGAAGAGTCGAACATAGTCTTCCAGCAAAAACCATTGTGCTATTTTATTCCTTTGGACACAAAATGTCACAGAGGTGTCTGGGACCAATCCTGCCAACACTGCGAGGACTGGAATGCTGAGACATCCGGGGGCACAGGGACGGCTGTCAGAGACCACTCAGGGAGATGGCAGCTTCTTGTTAAAACATGAGAGCTGATACGGTCAAGAATATAATACATAAACAGCAGAACAAAAGCAGCCATTGCTGTTTAGTTATATAAAAACCTGCCGGGCACCTTTCCACTGATAATGGTTGCCTCTTTAGTTATATCAGAGCGATGGATGGGGTTTTATAGCATCAGCAGCAGCTAAAGCAAAAGTCCGTGACTTGGCTTTTCCCTCATGCTGCGGCCTCTGGGCTGCCATTCACATAAGCACAGCACTCAAATGGACTGGGGCATGCGGAGCCGATCAGAATTTACTTTTTGATTACACTGGATTTTCATTTATAGCTTCATCCAAGCTGCCCTGGGCTGGGGGACATTGGAGACAGTAATGTGCAGGTCATTTCTAAAGAATATTTTCCAGTTAAAGAAAATTAAATCCATTTGCAGTAGAAAATAGCTAGAGAAGAGAAAGTGTCACTAGTGACTTGTAAAATCATATGTCTACAGTGATCATAAACCCAGAACTCTACTCAATAAAACCAGAAATGCCTTCTTACCAAGGATGGACAATAACTGTAATGTGCAAGTGAGAGGATATAAATATTCAATAAAGGAAGGATCGAATTCAGAGTTTTTTCAAAATCTAGATGTGCTCCACTGTATTTTAAAAGAAGCTTTGAAGTCTTTTTCGGGCAGTTTCATTTTTAAATGATTCGTATAACTGCATCAGAGCTACATCAGTACTAAAACATCATTAGGGCCCACAGCTTTGTAAGGCATGGACTTCTTTCTCTTCATCTCCTTAGAAAAAAGATACAGAAGAGATTCTGAAGGCAGGAACGTGTGGAGCAGTACTGCCTCTTGCAGTGGCATGTGGTTGGGGGCAGGCTGCTGCCCCCGGTTGTGCTGCTGCCCTTCGTGCCTCCCAGAGCGAAGGCTGTGAAGCTGGACCAGGGACATATTCCCATGCAAGGGGACAGCCCCTGTGTGACGGCAGCTCAAGGCACCTCCCGGACCTGTCTGAATTGTTACTGGGTGAAATCACTGCCTGCATTATTAACTGGCAAATACTATAATTTGAAAATTCTGGAATTAAATCAATTAAACTTTGGACATCATTGATATTCCTAAAACTGTCTGTTTTGGGTCAGCTACAAATGGATTGTTACGGAGAGAAGCATCCATTAACGTCAGTGTAACTCTGTTTATGCCAGACTCCTCAACACTCAATGTTAATATATTCCTTACTGTTACGGTGCCATTAGAATTCATTTTTTTTTAATGCAGTTAATGTCTTATTCAATTCTTCCATCAATTGCAAGTTATTTAAGAAGGAATGTTTGTTCTCCATCTGGCTTTTCCCCCTCCAGCATGGTCTTCTCATCTCGGTCAGGTCTCAGCTACCAGAGAGAAAATGTAACTCAACAGGGTCAAACGCTTTCTGGTCAACAGTCCTGTTTCCCTTCCTCCAAAATACAACCACAGCACAAATAACAGCATGGCAAAATATAAACACTAATTGGTGGGTTCTACTTACAGCATTATATCATGATCCGAAATAAAATATTGTCATTTCATTCTTTAATGTGCTGACCAGATTTTGAAGTAAAAGCTTTGTACAAATGGCATTCCAGTCACCAGTATCTAGATTACTATTTTAAAACTATTTTTAAAAGCTGTATTTAGTTTCATTATATAGTAATATCTTTTCAGGTCTTTGACTAGGTTGAGGCTTCACTACGTTCTAATTGCACAAGATGCTATTTCCTGCTTTCTGCTATGACAGTTTATTGTTAGGTACTCTGTCTCAGCTATAGCACAACTTGATTATTTTAATTAGTTCTCTGTCTGAGAAGTCTCAACTGCACTCACTAGAGCGTGAGATTTACAGTGTCACTGAGTTTCGAGAGGTCTGCTCTTTAAATCCTCATTCAGATTTCTCACATGCCTAGCTCACGTTTGCCTTGTCTTTAATTCAAAGCTTCTGGAACGCACATGCTAACCTGTTCAACCTTCCCTGTGAAATACCGTAAAGGTGTATGGTATCTGCCAATATCAACACGCACGCTGAGGCATGGGAAATCGCCACCACAAGCACCAGTTGGAGAAAATCCACTCATGCAGCATCACCATCGCTGAAGCAACACGCTTCCGAACTGGAGGACAGGCAGCCGGTTTATTTAACACCGCAAGCCCCGAATTGCACAGTTTTACACATACAGCAACCCTCAAAACTGTATCCATGCTCTTTACAGCAGCAGTGATAGATAGGTTTGCAGATAAACTGTTTCCCAGAGTTTACTTTTCCCGTAAAGTTAGAATGAGAAAGATTTTACCAAGAGCTTCAATTTTCCTTGAATACGTGTTTAAAGACCCACGACACAACAGATTTTCTGAGGTACACTGGACACTGTTGGGTTAATTTAAACATACTCTTACATGAACAACTTCAGACTAAAAAGATACAAGTTATGTGGTTTACACAGTAATTTGGAATTGTGGTAAACAATTCAGATACGATGCACAATGCAGCACAAACAGCCAAAATAAGGACAGTGCATTCATTTAATCAAATTTACTGTTATTGTTTGGTGTGTAGCTGGATTAAATCTAAGCTGTTATCTGGAACCGATTTGATTAACTCAGATGAATTTTAGCAAAGTTCATATGCATTTAGCATTAAACTTTATAAACCAGTGTCCTACTGAGCCTGAACTGTACACACCTGGAATCCGAGCCCGGGGGCCAGCTCTGGCACCCCAGCTCCCATCAGGATTAATGCTCTGAGCACTCCTTTGAGCCCCGGCTGCACTCACACACACATCCTCAATCTTTAGCATTTCTCAAGCTATTCAAACAAATATTGCAGAGTAAAACTGAAAGATATCAGAAAGTTTTCTTTTCAGATGATTGCATACACTGTTACACACACCCACTTGGGAACTATCAGAGAGTTCTCTCATGTAAATCCCAAGTATAAGAGACATGAATGTTAAAAGAATTACTGTTTTCAGATATTGTTCTTCAAAGAATGAAGAAATTAAGTAACATATGAACTGTATATGAGATGAGCATAACATATACCCTAATCTGTTTTCAGGAACACCTTCAGACACTGATTTGCAGAAGATTCTGGAACACAGAGGAGCAGCTGAGCATCTTCAGACCATTTCTTGTCTTCTCTAAACTCAGAAAATCGTCGTTCACCTTCTGGATGTCCAAGCCTTTCACCTTGAACTTTAAGCTTTACATTTGCTGCCTGATAACAACTTACCCTCTCAATCTTTTGTCATTTTAAGGGTCTGGGGAGCTGAACTCACTATCTGACCAGCATGGCGAAGGTTAGACTTGTTTTAACTGTTTGCCAGTTGGTGCTAGAAGTGTTAATGAATTCATTAACTGAGTCTTCCACACAGAGTAACGAATGTCCACAGCTTTGCGTGTGTGAAATCAGGCCATGGTTTACACCACAGTCAACGTACAGGGAGGCCACGACAGTTGACTGCAACGACCTTCGATTAACGAAAATCCCCAGCAATCTTTCCAGTGACACTCAAGTCCTTCTGTTACAAAGCAACAACATTGCAAAGACCACAGATGAACTCCAACAGCTGTTTAATTTAACAGAATTGGATTTTTCACAAAATAACTTCACAAGTATCAAAGACGTGGGGCTCTCAAATCTCACTCAGCTTACTACTTTGCACCTGGAGGAAAACCAGATAACAGAGATGACTGACTACTGCTTGCAAGACCTTTGCAATCTCCAGGAGCTATATATAAATCACAACCAGATCAGCAGCATTTCTGCAAATGCATTCTCTGGCCTGAAGAATCTTTTAAGATTACATCTCAACTCCAACAAATTAAAGGTTATTGACAGCCGTTGGTTTGATTCTACTCCTAACTTAGAGATCCTCATGATTGGAGAAAATCCAGTGATTGGAATACTAGATATGAATTTCAAACCACTCTCAAATTTAAGGAGTCTAGTTTTGGCAGGTATGTATCTCACCGACATTCCTGGCAATGCTTTGGTAGGCCTGGATAGTCTTGAAAGTCTTTCCTTCTATGACAACAAATTGGTAAAAGTTCCACAGCTTGCACTCGAGAAAGTTCCAAATTTAAAATTCCTGGATCTCAACAAAAATCCTATTCATAAAATTCAAGAAGGTGATTTTAAAAACATGCTCAGATTGAAAGAGCTTGGAATCAATAATATGGGTGAACTAGTTTCTGTTGATAGGTATGCGCTGGACAACCTGCCTGAACTTACAAAGCTTGAAGCCACCAACAATCCAAAGCTGTCTTACATACATCGTTTTGCATTTCGCAACGTTCCTGCCCTGGAGAGCTTGATGCTGAACAACAATGCCTTGAATGCAGTCTACCAAAAGACGGTGGAATCCCTCCCGAACCTGCGTGAGATCAGTATCCACAGTAACCCGCTCAGGTGTGACTGTGTCATTCACTGGATCAACTCGAACAAAACCAATATCCGTTTCATGGAACCTCTGTCCATGTTTTGTGCTATGCCTCCAGAATACAGAGGACAACAGGTGAAGGAAGTGTTAATACAGGATTCAAACGAACAATGTCTTCCAATGATCTCTCATGAGACCTTTCCAAATCACTTAAACTTGGACATCGGCATGACAGTGTTTTTAGATTGTCGGGCCATGGCAGAACCTGAGCCTGAAATTTATTGGGTCACTCCTCTCGGCAATAAAGTAACTGTCGAAAGTCTCTCTGACAAATACAAGCTGAGTAGTGAAGGCACCTTGGAAATCTCCAACATCCAAGTTGAAGACTCCGGGAGGTACACTTGCGTTGCTCAAAACATAGAAGGGGCTGACACGAGGGTCGCTACTATCCGGGTGAACGGAACACTTTTGGATGGTACCCAGGTTCTGAAAATCTACGTTAAGCAAGCCGAATCACATTCAATCTTAGTTTCTTGGAAAGTTAATTCCAACGTCATGACTTCCAATTTAAAATGGTCATCGGCCACTATGAAGATTGACAACCCTCACATTACATACACTGCGAGGGTCCCTGTTGATGTTCATGAATATAACCTCACACATTTACAACCATCTACAGATTATGAAGTGTGTCTGACTGTGTCAAACATCCATCAACAAACACAGAAGTCCTGCGTTAATGTTACAACAAAAAACGCAGCTTTTGCGCTAGATATTTCAGACCAAGAAACCAGCACTGCCCTCGCAGCAGTGATGGGATCCATGTTTGCTGTCATTAGCCTCGCCTCCATTTCTGTTTATATTGCAAAACGATTTAAGAGGAAAAACTACCACCATTCATTGAAAAAATATATGCAAAAGACCTCTTCAATCCCACTGAATGAGCTCTACCCTCCACTTATTAATCTCTGGGAAGGTGACAGTGAAAAAGACAAGGATGGTTCTGCAGAGACCAAGCCAACTCAAGTTGACACATCCAGAAGCTATTACATGTGGTAACTCAGAGGATATTTTGCTTCTGGTAGTAAGGAGCACAAAGACTTTTTTGCTTTATTCTGCAAAAATGAGAAGTTGAAGACTTTTGTATTTTTGACTTTGCTAGTTTGTGGCAGAGCGGTGAGGACAGGTGGATATTTCAGAATTTTTTAGTATAGCGTATCGCAATTGTTTGACACAAATGGCAGCTTCACCTAGCTTCCGATTCTTATTTTATTTGTTTTTCCTTTTTTAGTTATTGTGCTAAACTTAATGCTGTTCTAACTACAGTGCTGAATACAATTAATGAGAGGCTGGGGTTACCCTGTGATTCAAAAGTAGCACAACCCCATTCTTCTGAAGCCATCAGTAGAGTACAGTATCCTGCAAAGCTAACATACAGTTTTGAAACTGCATTGAACTAGGTTTGGAACACTGGTCTAAGGACTCGCACACTGAGAAAAGGCAACCTTGAATGATGTTAGTTGACTGTACTGTAATGTTGTATCAACTGATTTGAATGTTTTTGACTTGGAACAATGAATTTTCATTTTTCTTTTTATTTTTGTAGTTGTTGAAAAGGCTTAGGTAAAGCTAACAGGCAATAGAAATATGTACATCCACTTTTTTAATGTAACACACTAAATGTTAATTGTTCTCCTATTCTTTTTATTATATTTAGTAGACACTTTTGAAGAATATTAGAGTTTTGTTGTGTTTAAATCACCAATACATGGTGTTTAATGAAGGCAGAGCTACAATAAATTTAGTTTTGTTCTGATTTTTTATTTTAGAAGTCACAATAATGTATTGGGTTTAGATGCCACTAGTTTGACTGATGATCATGTTTTGACATAAAATATATCCAAAATGTTATATAAAAATATTGTGGTTTTTTTATTGATGGAATTATGTTTCAACAAAGTTCCAACTTTTTTTGTATGCATTTACTTTAATAGCAGTGTTTTCTCTGCACTAGATGCAAAATATTGAAAATAATTTAATCAGAAAAATTTATGGGTATGGCTTTTGGACTGTAAGTCACATGCAGAGTCAAAACTGTTTGGCATAAGTTACACAGCAAAAATAATTCACAGAGTGTGTAACAAAAAAAATTCCTTTTTGTATACCTTTCTGTCTCTATTTTGAGCTAAGATATAAATGAAGTTGACATTTAGCTGTCATTATGATCAGTTAGGACAAAAAAACCCAACTCGGTGCTACGAAACTGAAATAAAATAGTTGAATCCTGGCATACAGTTAAAAAAAAAAAAGTGAATTGGATTAATATTCCATCAAAAGCAGAAATTAAGATAGCTAAAACTAACAAGCCCGTAATAAATTTGGGTCCAATACTAAACTGTATTTTTTACAGGCTTAAAATTAAACAGTTCTCCTAAGTATTTAATTGAATTAATATGTTAAAAATGCAAAAACCGATAAATCAGTGGTGTTTCCATGTGTGCACTGGGTATAATACAAATGCATAATTTACAGTTGAAAGTACAGAAGCTTTGTACATTGTCTTTTCTGAATCCATGGAAGTTCTCTGCAGGGACCGCACATGAGCCATGAGCAGGGTGGGTTTCTGGTGAAGTACGTGGTTACATTTATAACAGATACTTCATCAGCAAGCACAGAATTTTCTACACTTTATGACCACTATCAATGTGCAGCTTTTTATATGTTTTTACATACCAAATATGTTCTTGGTAGGTAAAAGTTAATTGTTAAAATAATGGATGTACCTGGGTGTTGGGGTTGCTTTAAGTTTTTTAACTCACTAGCTTTCAAATATATCAAAGACACCCTCCCAAATTTACAGATAGCTTCTAACTTCTTTTTTGCCTTCAGCCAACTGTCTAAAAGTGAAAAAGTTTATCAGCACAGTTTCACTAACGAGCTGCTTTGGTGCAAAAACTTCAGTACGTCTCTTGGATACATGCCTTGTTGATCTTGCATTTCAACATAAAGCTAAGTGAAGCTATTAATTATGCATTTAAATCAAGCACTTATGCTGCTGTACACAATCTTCTATATGTTCAGGAGATCTCATACATCTTTAATCACGTGACAATTAGATGTTGGCATTAGGCAAGTGTCTTTTGATCATGGATAAGTAGCCTGGTGGAATCATTTATTCGTCACCTTCTTCTGATTTTTTTTTTAATGTTAATGGAAAATTTCCTCTTGCCTTCTTCTCCAGAAAAGCTTCAGAGCAATAATTATCATCTTCACTATATGCTATTCTAACCTTAAAACTGCCTCTATTATTATAGCAGACATGATGAATTAAAACCGAGATCTCTTTTGCGGTGAAGACTCACTACTTTTTCCAGAGAAAAGGACACAGTGAGGACAAGGTTGACAGCAAAACTATGGCTTCCAACTTGCATGGCATCATAAAATTGTCTTTAGGAAATCAAACAGGCATCAGACGGTGCAGAGAAAGCCCCTTACTCCATTATCTCCTCAGCTCCCAGCAGCACCTGACCAGCTATACCACCAACAGCAATGATTACACAAAGCCCACGGAGCTCCTCCTGAGCCTCCTGTCAAACCTGTGGAAGAACAGACCACTGTGGGTCCAAGGTGTTGGTTCATCAGTCACCATAAGCTACCCTAAGCACAGGGCTGCCCTCCAAAAACAGCGATCCTGCTCTTTCTCCTCCCTGTTCCCACCTCCCATCCTCAATTACACACAACTTGGAGATCTACTTGCCTTCTGAACATCCTCATGTCAACCTGTGTGTGCTGGTGGAGGCAGACCAAGCTGAGAACGGTGTCTGTGCATGGCTGGATTTGTTTACGCCTGGCCACGTTCTGTAGTTCGGGCTGTTTCAGCAATGGAATGACTGGCAAAAAAAGAAGGTGGCAGGGACGCGTTAGCCACACAGCAGGACAAAGCAGCACTGAGCTGTTTGACCAGCTATTGCCAACAGCAGCTGGGGGTATGGGACGTAAAGCAATGTTTTAACATGTTCCTTTCTGCCAGGGAAATAACGGGCCTTTTGTTCCCTGCAGGCCTATTTGGCAGTTTTATGTCATTTTGTTATCTTTTTAGAGGAATGCTGTTGAAGAACAGCAGAAGAAAATGGCCTTATGACAGTCATGTTTCAGGGAGGCCGATGTTGCTGGGACTCTGGGAGACAGATGCAGGTTACCTGAGAACAGCTAAGCAGCAAGAAGCACCTAGTTAACGCAATGTATTCTGCACACACAGCCCCCTGCGATAAGTATTTCCAGCCTTGCAATCTCTCCCCGTAGAATCCTGTACAGATCCCCTAGAAATTTAAAATTTTGATAATAAAAGAAAAAAAACATTGGGTAAGAGATTAATCACATATGGCATATAATCTTGGTAAATAACCTTCAACCTTGTGCTAGCAATTTTGTGCTTGCAGTTTATTGTGAGCAAAAATAAAAATACTCTGCATAATTGCCTTCAAAATGTATTTGCATCTACTATTCAATGAAGACAAAAAAACCACCCCCAGTTTGCTCCGAATCAGAGATTGAGACTGGCCACTTTAAAAACGGTATGGGAAAAAACATTGTTATCTTTCATTTGGCTAACAGTTTAGAAATGCTGTGTAAGAGTAGATGTTTCATACCCAACTAAACTTCTGCAGTGTTACTTCCACTTGGTTGCCCAATAATAAAATATTTCAGTCCCCTGAAGAGTAAATACTCACTCAAGTGTGGTATGCAGTACCTCCAGCTAAATCCACTTTTCATTTCCTTACCTAAATCATAATATCCTGTTGGATTGAGAGAAGATATTTTCACCCATGAGCCAAGACACACACTGGACATGGTCTTGGAATAAAGTGCACAAATACACTGACATCGATTTCATAGATCTCCGAGCTGCTCTCCAGCCCTGCCTCACAAATACATACTCATCTAGTTACTAAAAGAAGGTTGAGAAAAGGCAAACAGTTTGGACCACTGGTTTAATAAATGAGTTAAAACTGGAACTAGGTCAGCAAATCTGAGATTAGTGAGAAGTACCTAAACTTACCCTAATGCCACTGACAAGCTGGGACCTAAGTGATACAAGGAGCATCCTTCTGAGTTCAAAATTGGTAATTCCTTTTGCTTTGTGCTGGCAATGCTGAAAACAAGACTGAGGACAAACCACTGCAATTAAATTCCTGAAATTAGGTGGGATAAGTAGGTGGGGGCTACTTCTGCAACATCTCCACCACAGCCAACGCACCCTGGAAGGGAACAGGATAAGTCACTTGGGGCATATCCCTTTCTAATCATCTCACCATCCTGCAAAGCATCTCAATGGACATGTGTACAATAGGCAAGTCGTGGTGAAAATGTACACAGGCACATGGGACCGGTGCCAGAGGAGCTGTTTCACAATCCACCCAACACATTAGAAGCAGCTCTTCGTTACTGTGATCCCGCTCCATGCCCCTCCACCGAAATCAATGCCGTGAATTTCTGCTGCAACTGGAATTTGCCTTCTCACGCTCACCATGCTGACAGCACAACCACTGCAGCCCCAGTGCCCACAGCTATGGACACCCCAAAACTGAAGGGCAAGGTGAACGTGACACCATTGAACTTCTTTCTTCAAGAAAACCCAGAGTGCCTGAGCTGGAGATATCAAATGCTGTTACACATAGCCCGTTAAAGTACTGGCACTGTATCCCTGCAAAAAAGATACTCCCGCTACCAAAACCCCTAGACAACATTTCTTTGCAGTGTCATAAAAAAATGAACGTTTTGTATTTCCCTTGAACTGCCAACCTTTTAATCTTCTCCTTTTCTGCTCGTTCCAACTATTGCATTTTTTTTTACATTTGAGAACTTTTATCGACCCACTCTCTCATACGTTTGCTCTGCAGTCAGCCTTCCCCTGGTCTCATCCTGCCCCACTCTCTTCTGCCATCCGAGGGCAAATCCCTTAATGTCCTGGTCATCAGGAGATCTTAAGAGATTACCCTAAAGGGCTTTTAATTTGTGTTTAACTTTGCAGCTACCTGCTTTTCCTGCCAGCCCTTTTCCCTTCACCTAATTCTTACCCTGTTTTTCTTTCAGCCATTTCCCTTTGGAGACCTCAATTGCTGTTGACTGTCAGTAAGAGTCAGATCAAGGCTGCGATTCCAGCAGCAGCGTCTCGGCGCTACCCTGCCGCCTCCCCGGTTACTGCTAATGCACAGAACGTTCACTTCCACTTCGCAAAAACCTTAAATGTCTTCCCATGTCTCTCCGCGCCAGTTCTCTGTCTGCCCTTACTTGTGAGCACATTATGACCCTCTGTTATCTTTTCTATTGGTACAAAAGTAACAAAAAACTAATTTTTCTTTCTATTAAGCTAAAGGATATTTACCATAAAATTTGTACTATTGTATATTTATGTCAAGTAGACCAAAGGAATGCTGAATCATAATAAAAAAGTAGTAACAACGGTTTTTGAAATACATGAAAATAAATACTTTGGAAAAGCTGGAACTGATCATTAAGTAAAATTTTCAAAAGCAACTAAATGACTTAAGAGCTTACATCTCATTAACTTCGGTGGTATGTTAGGTGCAAAATCAGGTAAATGAGAATTTTCTCAAGTGCATCTGGACATATTAACTTTCCTTAAATTCTGAACAGATGTGAAACGTTTCCTATGTTTATAACAGGTTTTTTTTGAAAATCACTTGAAACCATAGTTTTGATCTCAATTATGGGGGTGGGGGAATGGGATTTAAATCCTGTCATCGTCAGTGGAGTTACTGATTTGCAGTGGCTGAAATAAGGTCTACATCTTTAAAAACGGTAGTTCCAGGTTTCTGCTCGCAACTGGAATAAAAATTCTTGGCAGATTTTTTTAAACAGTAGCTTTTCCTACTGCAGCCTATTCTGCTGGACTTGATTTCAAGGAAGAATTAACATATCAGAAAAGATCAGGGTTGCAAACAAAGAAGATCACTGGAGTATTGCCCACCTCCAGTTTTGAACGAGATCATTTAATGTGAACAACCCCAAAGACTCTGCAGGGTGTTTAAGGACTATGTGCAACCTCATAATGCAGGTCATTTGCAAACCTATTGCTCTAAAACATGAACAAGATAAACTAATTTTTTTTTTGTTTCACGTATGAAATTACCCTTTTATACTTCATATTCCATTTGAAGAGTTCTCTCTAATAATTTAAAAAAAGGATTCTACATCCTATACTGCATTACATGTTTTGTCTTTCACTGCGTAGCAAGGCACACCCAGAGAACACAGACAATGCAGAGCCAGCTGCTGCAGGCTGGAATGAATGCTTTCAGCCAGACTAGGAAGAAATGACCCTAGTCCATGCGTTTGAGGTTTAAATGGCGACAAATTCACATGGCTACATCTTGAGGCTGCCATGCCATGCCCCTCTGGAAGTCTGAGCCTGTACCCAGTAACAGATTATGGATGTATGCTACCCTTTTGCTAAAAAACAGACACATTGTCACCTATTTCTGTCAGAAGATACAGCAGATTTTTGTTGGGTAGGCTGTTAGAGATCCGTGCTGTGCCCAGATGCCAAATACTCTGGTGACTGCTAAAAATCACAGGAGCTTAAAAATGAAGCAGTCGTGCAAAGCAGTGCCTCAACTCTGAGCACTCCCATGGGAGGAAAGAGACCTTGCTCCTAAAAGAGCAACACGAACATCCCCGGCTTTCGCCTTTGTTGTCGTATCACCAAAACAGAAGAATTACCCGATTTCCTCTGAATTTGACCAGGAGCACTCTCATCCAGCCAGCCAGTCCCCTGTGAGTAGGGCTGGACGCAGCCATGGCTGACAGCGAAGGCTGCACAGCATCTCTCTCCACATGACACAATGCTGAGCAGTGGTGGGGGCTCTGGTCACGGATGTCCTTGGTGTGGCATCCCCTTGGCCTTCAGTAAACCTGGATGTACCTGCTGCATCCCTGCACTGGCACAGTCCTTAGCTGGCACCTTCCAGAGGACAAGCGCTCCCTCCCCACGCTGGGGAGCTCCACTTCACTTCAGGGGTCAACTGCTCAATATTTTTCTCTTTGCTGCTCTGCAGAGCTCTCCAGTGCCTCACTTGCAGCACCCACCCCTTGGGGGGCTTCTGCTCTTCAGTGTACACTATTAAAACACTCTGTAAACATACAACTGAATTCAGCTTCAAAATATTACTGCAGGAAAAGGAGAACTATAGCAGAGTAAAGCCAAAAAGTTTGGGTGCCTAACTTAATTACTCTGGACCCCGAGCTTTCCAGAGTATTTTATGTTCAAATGCAGCTGCTATGACACCTCTACATAGCCAATGAGGATGTAATTCATGTTGTTCATGAATAAAGACCTAATTTTTTCTGACTTGACTCACATCCCAGAGGAGCTCTTGTCGGTGAGAGGCCAGGATCCATTTCTAGAGAGCAGCATACATGCACCTGAAACTTGAAAACATCCTTGTCCCACACTTTCCAGCCTCACTCCCTGTGCACCTTCCAGCTTTGAGACACAAAGCTAAGCCCCAGGTCACATAACCGCAGCCCCCTTTTCTGTGCAGACTTCATTATACCTCCGGCAGGTCTACTGGGAACAAACCCATCTGAAAGAGTTGCAACGCGATGCTGCAATGGGATGACCACCCACAACATGCATGCACTAGTGAATGATAGAGAAACGATGTTTACAGACTGCCACTAGCGTTTGCTTCCAGTGCAACTTTGCTAATTTAATAGTTCTACGTTTTTGTTTGATTTCTGTGTACTACATAGTTTATATATAACATACACATAACGGCATATACAAAATTGCAAAACAGACTTTCCATCCATGTCAGCACTGAGATGAATCACAGCAGAACTGAGACCCCCATGCTTGTCTGAAAGGTGATGCAGACCCTGCCAACACTGGACTGGCATTGCAGAGAGACAGGGCACTGGTCAGCAGGCTTCACAGACAAAACAGCAAGATGCAGCCGTGCCAGGTTCTGGACCTTACAAGTATGCTTTAGGGACCACTTTATACAGCCTCCCACTCTGGCCACAGCCCCTTCATGCCCCTTCCGAGCCCTCCCATTCTCTCGTAACACTCCAAGTCTCAGCCCACCACACCCAGCAGCCAGGTCCAGTCTCCTTACCCAGACCGCTGGTTTTTGTCCTTCTCAGACCACCATTGACAGTTCCCCCCTCCCTGTTCTCCCTCCAGCATACGAGGCACGCTTTCCCTCTAAGCTGACCCATGGCAACAGAAATATTTCTCTTGTTTAAAGGAGGGTGGGATGGGAGTACTGCTAACATTGCCCTGTTGATGACCTAGTCAGAAGGATGTAGCTCCCGCACCACAAGTAATAAGCTAGCAAGCCTGGGAATAAGCTGAAGATTAAGGTCACAAAACATCAACATAACACTTAACGTTCCACAAAGGGAATAACAAAATTCTCCTGATTTCCAAGAAGAAAACGTCTCTAGAAGAAGTCTTCCCCATTTTCTAGAAAGATACTCCAATATTCCCAGTAGGTGTTATTAAGGTCAAAAATGAACTTCTGTTCAAGGAGTTGGTCCTAAACCAAAACTGTATCTACAGCACTACTTTGGTATATCACAGCCATTTGTGACACAGATGTAACATGGGGTTGTAACTACTTTATAAAGCCCCTTGGGATTTATGAGGATATCCCTACATGTGTAGGCAAGAATCCATTCTGATGGAAATAAACAGAAACTAAAAAAATGTACAAAAGTGGCAACAGAAATGTCTTCCACCACATAGTCACTATCAGGAAAAATAAAAAGCAAGTGGGAGTACATCTCTGCTTCCACTCTGCCTTACCTGCTTCCATCTCCCCAGAATAGATTATATACATAGAGCAGATCATCATCAATTTTACTGCTTCTTTATCCATTGCTGAAACAAAAACTTGGTTGTTTTCCCATGGTTTGTAGAAAAAAGCATTAATAAGTTTATTACTGACAATATCACCTCACTGGTTTGACTCACATCATCAGTTTAGCAAACTTCTGACAGTTTTTGTAGGAAACAGAGTTGAACCCCAGTACTGTGTCCCAGGAGACTGTGTCATAATCTATATAAACTGCAGACTAAACCATAGCCTAAGACTCTTCTGATCAAATGACACAAGAAAGAAGGAAAATTACAGTATGAGCATCTGCACAGCTTGGTATTTGTACAATTATTGAACAACGCTTAGTCTGAGAGTGAAGCCCGGGAGAGCACACAGCTGTTCCTCCCCCTATTCCTCCTCTACTACTGAAGAGGGGAGCAGAAACATTAGACACAGCTTATTTTCGAGATTGACCTAAACATATCTTGGAGAACAATTAAAATAAGGTGCAGATGTTTAAGTGCGTTGCTGAACAGCACTTTCAATGAGCTTCTTCAATGGCAAGAGCTATTTAAGGCCATTTGCAAGTCCCTAAACTGCAGATTAAAATTGGTTTTGTGGAAAATGATGTCATTAGCAGTTATTGTACCGCTCCCTATCCTCCCCTAGCATGAAGTTTTGCTGTCACACATCACAGGGGACTAATGCTACAGAAGTGGTTTCCGTGGCTTTCAAGTTCTTTCATGTCAAGGCTGAAGCTGACAGTGGTACTACGAACATTCAAGGTTATCAACTGCAGGGAACTCTTGCTGAACTAAGTTTATCAGAAAAGATTGGGAGAGTTATGTTCCAGCTTCAGTTACATTTTAATGGAGGCTGGACACCTAATTTCCTTTGGAACAATTTGAAAATCCCATCTCAAAAGAGTTTTCAGTTGGTTTGCTTTCCCCAGTGACTCATTCTCCTTCACGTAATTGTATGAATTGAACTTACGAAAGGTCTCAGATCCTTATCTTCTTAGAGTCAATAAGAACTGCACTACTTCTACCGGTAATAGTTAATTTCCACAGCCTTCTTGAATTGCTTTTGAGAATTTATATAGGAGACTGCCTTGAAAGACAGAGACTAGGAAAAATGCAGCCGAAAATGTAACAAAAAAAGACATTATAAACCATGTTCAAGTGCACATTAATTCTTTCAAATCCTTCCCCATTCTCGGCTCCTGTTTCTTTCTTCCCTTTTCAAAATTTAAAAAATCCTTTATTTATTCTGTTTTTCCTAGGATGAACCACTACCTATTTTTGTCCTGCCAAAGCCTAAGCTGATCTTTGGCTAGCAAGTAGAAACAAAAAGCTAAATGAAAAATGAAAACATTATCCATACTTCACTCATGCCAACAGCCTTTTTTTTTTTTTTTGTTAACATAACTACAATAAAAATTCATAGTCTGAGCAAAGAAATTCTATAAAAGCATTCTGAATGTAAGTCTCAGACAAAGGCTGTGTGAACAAATTTTTTGTATCATTCCCCAATTCTGTTCATTGCCCTGTTTCTTGTGTTTGAGCAAAATATATTTTGACTGCTAGACAGCTACTACACATTGACTCTGATTCCCTGTAAAAGCACATAATCCTGCTTCAAATAAACTCGGTATTGGCAAGCATGAGGCTAAAGGCACAGCTCTGTCCTTCCTCCCTCTGTTGTGGTGAGAGGACTGGTACCTTGTCTCTATTAAAGATCTGCAGCAAGACAAACACTCTAGTTATCCCAGCATAAAGAACACGACCTTATATCAATAAAGGCAAGCAGCCTTCTTCTCTTCTGACACATTGGAAACAGCAGAGCTTCGCAAATTCTTCACCTGATTGTGCACTTGCATTTATCCAGTAAGCAAACAGAAGCCTAACAGCACAGATAAAATGATCACTACAGATAAAATATATACTTAGACTATTTTGCCTTCAGCAAATAATCAAAAAGCTACTTAGTGATTCAAATAATACGTAGAACAAGACTACTCTACTATTTAATATCAAGTTTTCTTATATATGTATCAAAGTCTGCATAGAAACTGTCACCATTGGGTGGCAGAAGCCCCTGAATAAATGCTATTAAAGGATTAATAATATCTCAGGTCTCCTCATCTGAAGAGCCCCAATATTCTCCAACACCTTCTGTACTTTCTTCTGCTGCACGTACTTCTCCATGACCCCAGAGGCAAGCATGCGAGCTTCCTGTCCTTCCCAACCTGCTAAACTACAGCCATTTACAATTCTCAGAGCACAAGGTGATTCAGACCCTCACTTCTTCTGGAAACCATCTCCATTCATCTTTTGAAGAGAGACAGGAAAGACCTCTGAGATCTCATTTCCTCAAAGAGAAGAGCTTCTTCATTTTCTTATCCCTTAATGTTCTGACTGGGGAAAAAATAGTTTACACGTAAATCATTAATCTTAATATTCTTCAAATAGTTCTGTGCAATTGTTCTAACCTCTGCCATGAATGAAAGCAATAGCTATCAAGAAATAAAAGGCCAAATAAATCCTCAACAATTCATCCAGAAGGCGAAGTCTGGAAGACGTACAACCTCTCAATCTTCAGCAAGTGCACACGTGTCCCTGATTTACTCCAACTACACTGAGCTAAACAGATTTCTTGCCCTTTTATTTTAAAAGCTACCTGATTGATAGATGGGGGGCATGAGCTTCTGTTATTAATAACCTGAAGTTCTGCCGGTGAAGAACCCTGGCTGTCTTGTAACAACAACTACTTTTCCATTTAGTAGAAACAGAGTCTTCCAAGCACACAATGCAAATAGGCTCAGTGTGGATGAAAAGAGAGGAGTCAAGCTGCTGTTAGGGAGCAAAGTTACATCTTCTTATGAAAAATTAGTGCCAATTTTCAGATTCATTAAAGAAAGAATCAATAATACTGTGACATAGAAAAATGACAGTGTTTTTGTTTAAGCATCTTGGACAATGGGCTTTATCCCTGTCCCTGTGGATGTAAAGTGATTCCACCACTACTCCCTTGTGCTTGAAAGCAGACTCTGGTGTGCCACCATTAAAACTTGTGTCTTGGTTCAATTACAGCAGTTTTAACTGCAGCCCCTCTGAATACTGATTTATACTTTTCTCTCCTAGATTAAAGAGCCCTTTCAGTATCCAATACTTTCGCCTGTGCTGACAGTCATATCCTGCAATCAAACCACATCTTGATCTTTTTGTTAAATTAGACAGATTGTGTTCTTCAACGGTTTTGCTTCCTTAGTACTCATCTCTTCCTTCTCTTTAATCTTTCCAGATCAGCAGTTGGCACACAAACAAAAAGACAAAGCTGATTTCAGTTGTTTTCTACTGAGGACTTGCCACATCTATGCAGACAGACTTTTGGGAGAACACATTGTCTTTTCATGACAAGGTTTATACAACGTGATGTGCTCTGCAGCAAAACCAATTAATAAGGACCCAGGGTTTGGTACTGCTACCCACATTGGTCAATACACAAGGAAAATATCCTCATGCACCTACCAATGAGCATATAAACTGGAGGGTATTTCTGCATGAGCCATTTACCATTCAAGAATAATGTGACTACTGATGAGATGTTTCCTCTGGCTAAATTCTGAATGAGCAGAAACTACACCTCTAAACAGAGTAATTCCTTGAAGATTCAGTATGTGCCACATTTATTAGAGATGGGATCACAAAGAAAAATAAATACAGATATTGGCTCCAGTCTTAGCCCTTGCCTGTACACACCTGTCTATAAAGAGCACAAGGGGAGGAAGACACATTGCTATGACTAAGGTACGTAATAAAGAGCACTTGCACCAGTGGCTTGGCATGTCACTGTAAGGGTATGAAGACAAATGAAACAACAAAAAGCTCAGGATTTATCAAAACTGTGTTAATTGATCCTGTGGTCCTGGAATTTACCACATGTGAGGATTATGAGGCATCTCACAAGAGTGGACTCATGAAAAAACCACTGGCCTAATTCCTGTCCCCTTGCATTCATAGCCAACAGAATTAAGCCATCTAAAAGCTTTTCAAATCCCACTCATATATTGGTATTATTTAATGTAAAACAAAGCATAATGTTCTATATGGTATAATCCCCAGACATCCTGATACATCTTGAAAATACTAGAGCATTTGGGAAAGACTGCTACAAAATACTGTGATTTGATACAAGGAACTTCAGAGACAAAAGCAGCCACGGAAAAAGAACTGCGGGTGACAGTGAATAGAAAAAAGCCAGCATGAGCTCTCAGGAGGATGTTACATTTCAGCAACCTATCTATCTATCCCTGCGTACGTACCTGGAGTCCTCCGCCGTTTTGATCCCCCAAGCAAAAAAAGCATAAGCCAATTCTTTCTTGTAAAGGAAAGGAATCAGAAGCAGCAAAGGAGTAGAGAATACATTCAGAAAGAAAGGCTGAGAAAAGGGAAGGTATTCAGGCCAAAGACAAGTGAGGTTGTGTTAACTATAATTCAGTACTAAGAGTAACAACACAAAAGAAGAATAGGTATCATTTTTTCTGGGCATTAACAGCAAATGGAAGAACAGATTAATGTCTATCGATGGAAGTCAGGGCCAGAAGGGCTAGGACCTTCTTGTCTGTCTTCCCGCACAGCGGCAGGCATAAATTTCAGCCACTCCTTCCTGTATTAGGTTCAAATAAGTGCAATTAGGCAAGGCTTGAAGAAACGTTAGAAAGATATAAAACCAGAATTAGAAAGTACGTGTGACAGACCAATACTGATGTCCTTGGCAAAGCGGCTGCAACCGTGCATTTTTTTTTTATGTCCATGAGTAATAAATTTCATTTGTAATTTAAATTTTCCTAAGTTTTTCTACTGTTCAGACTTTTATTAATGCAAATTCACTGTGACAAACCCATGGTGGAATGGGCTGCGTAGCTCTATGTACAGAATACCAACATGTTTGCTACGACTTAAACACCCACCAAAATGTCAAATCATGCCAATGCCAGTCCTACTGTGACAGCTTCTATCCTAATACGGCACCTCATCAGAATTAGCAACTGTGCTATTAGCTCCTTAGTCATATATAATTTGCACTGTGACAAAGGACAATTTTGCTTAAATAAAGACTTCAGTGTTTGACCTGCAAGTTGTACGTGTCATGGAAACATGGCTGGATGACTGATGAGATTCCTTCTGCTGTAATTGCAATTCTACACAGGAAGATGGTGTTCTTCCACGCAAAATAGCAATAAATCACATATACGTATTCCTGCCATGTGATATAGAAGGAACAGTGCTCTCAGTACAATAATACTGGTTTGACTTGGCATATTTTTCTTCCTCCCCTCTCCTCTCTTACATATGCCACTTGGACTACGACAGAAGAGAAGAGAAAAATGGAGAAAGTTGGCATGTTTGCTCATTAAACAGAAATGCAAATGACAGCATTAGCCACCAGCTGATATACAGAAATTAATAAGCATTAATTCCTTCACATTTGTAGACTGATTCATCCATCTTTTCTATTCACATAATGACTGAAAGCAAAGCGAGGAAACACAGCCCTGTGTTTGCCATATGCTAGGCCAGGCACAGACACAAGCGGTCCATGCCCTGAAGACCTCACTCCCCTTTTAGATACAGCTGAAGAAGAAATTAATAGCACAGTCAACCAAGGCGGAACCAAAACTGGAAACCAACATCCCAGGACAATGTTGAATTCAAAGTTCCAGAAACGTTATTAACAAAATAATTACAAAAATTATTTGAATTAATTTCTAACAACATCCTTCCTGTATATTAAAACATACAAATGTGGAGGAAGAGCAAGAAATAATAATGACATCAGAGAAGCTGGGGGACTTACTGTCACCAGTCCCTCCCAACTGCTTGTGACCTGACCTCCAAACAGCTGCCCAGCCCCAGACGTTACTGAAGCCATCGCTGTACCAGGTCTGACCACCCTGAAAGACGGGATGCTGGATGGATCATGAGCCAGTTCTCCCATAGCAAAGTCATTTGTTCCTATAATCTATAAAGTGTTTTAGAAATGCAGAGCGCCACATTATTCTGTGAAGCCCTGACAGAACTATTCATAAGGGCTCTGTAGACATCCACTGACATTATCCACATATCTTCCACTAAATTTCTTTCATTTTAAATCTATCTCCAGAGGAAAAAAAAAATTACCTTTGTCACAGCCTTTTTTATCAGCTACAAAATTCTCTACTTTCAGCTAAATCCATGCAGAAGGAAGGTCTCTCCACACCCTGTGATACACTCCTGGTCGTCATCTTCAGTCCATTACCTCACTTTATTTCATGTGATTGTTATCATCCACAGTCTCAGAGCTATGAGGTTTTGAAGAGGCTCAGGCAGATTTCCGACTCACTGCACTGTTATTTGTATACGTGTGCAGAGTGATGGGACATTACTAAAGTTTATGGTATATGCACTGCAGAATATAGTAATATAGATGATACACCATGTGTATTTTTTATATATACTATATAGAGCTTAGCACTATATATAGCAACACATACTTATACTACACATCGAGTGCTACAGAATATATAATCATAATATATATCACTAAAGCCTAATTTAACAGATAGCTTGGGCAAAGACAAAGCAGTCACTGAGAGACAAACCAGGAGAAAAGCAGATGTAACGGTATCTTCAAATGTTTAAAGATCAACATGTAGGAAAATCCACAACCTGAGAAGAAAAACAGCTCTTCATATACCTATATATCTGTGTGTATATATATTATCACACACAAAATCTCAGAACTATATTGCTGCTTCTATACAAGTTTTCCGTGAAGTATTTTTATCAGATTTTCTATTAAGGAACATTTAAAAATCACAAAAAGAACTAAACATTAAATATTGAGTTGGCATTTAATAAAAAAAGAGCTAGAATGTATAAATATCATTAAGCTTCCATGCCCTAGGTACAAAATGACTTTTAATGGAAAAAATCCATTACAATTACACAAGAAAACAGGGAACAAAAATGAGCCTAGACTGGAACCGAGACACATAATAGACAGGATCTTACTTAACTGAAAATCACATCAGCAATTAACATCTGGAGATAAATGGCTGGTAAGCCCCCCCAGCTGAAGGGAGTTATAAAGTTTCATTATTCCACTTACAAAAGCTTTAACTACACCATAAATTTAAAACATTTTCATCACCATAAAAGTGAAAAAAGCCCTAGAGATAAACTGTAAAATGTACAAAAATTCCTGATGGACACCAGTATTGGGCACCCCACACTTACACAAAGAAACAAGTGGAGCTGCACAATTCTGGAAACAGCCTAAACTGGGATTTATACACACACCCTGACGGGAAGATTTTTTTAACTAAGGTATGAAGCCAGTACATTTTGATCGTGATGGATCTTCAAGGAAAATTTCCCAGACAGATTTGCAATCTGGTGGATTTCTTGCATTTATAAAAGTTGGACAATAACTCAACGTGCCGTCAGGCACAAGCGCTACAGTGCCTGGCCACCAAAATAACCAGCGTAATTCAAGGGCACCCGACGCCTAAGGAGCTTGAATTTTGATTTGCAAAGCTGTCCGCTATCTCAGCCACAGTCTTGCACAAATCAGTCCTTGCCATTTCCAAGAAAATGTCACTTTAGAGATACAGAAAAAATATTCGCTAGAGGCTAGGTTAATGGCAGCAAAGCATTCGCTGCCTGAAGCGGCATTTGTCCGCAGATCTGCAAACAAAGCAAAGCAAATAAATGTATCAAAAGTGTTGGAGCAGATCTCCTCAGATCTCACTTCCACAGCATCCCCGTCTTCTGCAGCATGTTGTTCTTACCTTTCACTTCTCACTGACAAAAGAAAAATCATTCTGCTTTTGACTGCTAAAAATATTAACACTACAAGAAGGTGAATTAAAAATACACCACATGGCAAATAACTCCTCATTCAACAACTGCAACCAGAAAGGAGGAACAAGTCTAAACCTATCACAGCTGGGAGAAAGGGGGTGACAGGTCCACAGGCCAGGGAGAGCAGGTCCTGGCAGTGACCAAGCTCTGGCTCGCTCTTGAGCCACTCCAGATCTCAACTTTTTTAATATATTTTTTTAAAGTTCCATTTTTGGAGAAATGCAATGCTTCTGCTCAGAACATAGAGAGTAAGCTTTCATTCTGCATGCAATCTGGGCTGTCACAGGCATTAATAGCCAAAATTAGTATGTAACTAGGAGTACATTTAAGTTTATACCAAATTTAT
This sequence comes from Pterocles gutturalis, assembly GCF_000699245.1. Taxonomy (NCBI): domain Eukaryota; kingdom Metazoa; phylum Chordata; class Aves; order Pterocliformes; family Pteroclidae; genus Pterocles; species Pterocles gutturalis. Next base: position 57,096 of record NW_010126160.1, on the reverse strand, counting down.
ACTGAAACCTCTGACAAACGTCTACCAGCTCACACAGGAGGCAGACAGGACTCGACTTTAACGTATTTTTGCATATTGCCTTTTTACAGCTTTTAGGTCACTTCAAGACAGAAACAATCATTATCTTTTAAACCATTATAAAACAATATAAAAGTTTCTAAGTGGTTTCAGTATGTCCAATTATCTATCCCCTCCTAGGAAGCGTCTCAGTGAAAAACTATCTGCTGTCATTAGAACCAGCCCCACAGCAGAACAGTCACAGGAATAATTCAACAAAACGCTTCTCGGTTTTTTAATGCTGAACCACCCCAGTTTCCTCCACGCCTTCTCCCCTGGCACCGGCGCAGGCGATGCCACGTACCGAGGCTGCAGGTGCCCAGCTGAGCTCCAGTGAGGCAGCAGCTGCTGCCCGCACTGGTCCCAGGGCAGCTCAAGCCCATCGATGGGATTTAAGGTAGATATAGTCAATGGACAACGAATTTTCACTTAGTTGTGAGTGAGAAAATGCAAACCCCAGTGTATACCGGAGAAAGGACAGCACGGTGATCCACTGCATTTCCATGTTCCCAGTTCTGAGCAACTGAAGAAGCCTGTATGATAGGTACTGTAAGCAGGATGTAAAGAAATCGTGGAACGAGAAAGGCAGGGAACCCCAACTCCAACACCACCTGAGTGCCAACAGCACAACTCAACATCTGCAGAAACTTTACACAGCGATTGCACTTCGCAGTGCTGACAGAACAGACTTTGTGTTTCAGACAGCAACTAATTATCCGTATGCAGCGGAGGGACAAGCCACGCTGACCTATAAACCCCACAGCTTATGAGTACGTACTACAGGAATTACTTTCAAAAAAAAAAAAGGATAATAAAGGCTTCATAATCAAATAAGAAGCTCTTGTCCTTCTGCTGGATTGTGGTTTTACTCAAGGTATTGCAGTGTACTATTGAAGGCTCCTGACTTTCTTGTTATGTGTTATTTGTTTTCATATTACAGGTGATTATATCATAACATTGTAAAAAATTATCTGAATCGCTGTTTTTCTGACACAGTACCACACAAACCAGCAGAGCTATTTTTGGAAACTGGTTACAGCATGAACAAGACCACTTGTATTTACTACAATCACCCACCCACTTAGCAATTCTCTGATTATGAACATGCAGAATTTGAAGGCAACATACCCACACCAGAAGTCACGCTGCCTTACTCTGAAATGACGTGATTTTAAACTAAATAAGAATTTTCATAAGGCTCTAGAGTTATCAAAACTATACTAATTAGATAAAAAAAATAAAAGATGTTAGGCATTAATTAGAAAAACGCAGTTGCTGCATGTATGCCAACATGCAGGAGGAGGAAACCAAAACAAGATTTGCTGTAAAAACTCAGGGGGGTGCATTTATACCCTTTATCTCCTTTTCCTGAGCTAACAGTGGCTCTCCGGTCAGCCAGGCTTACAGCAGGTTATTATTACTGCTCCATAGAAGTCGAGATAAATGCTTTCATCTCTTCCATAAAGAACGAAGGCACAATACAGGACACAAACAACTGACGTTAAACATTACAGTTTCAGGTTTCTCTAGGTGTAACTGCAATTTAACGTGCAAATATAAAGTTTATTTTGTGACAGAAGTTACAGCTCTATAGAGCTGAACAACGTGGTGCCTGGGCGCTAGGAGCAGTGGGTCACCCGAGGACGGGGAGGGCACTAATGGGAGGGATGAAGGGGGGAACCAGCCCCCAAGGCAAGGAGGTGGGACCGGCCCCCAGATGCTCTGGCTGGGAGCAGGTCCCTGCCTGCCTGGGCTGCACGGTATGACTGCCTCTTCGCTCCTACCAAGCTCAGGTACTCCGGAGACCTTCAGCATCACAGCCTCAATCCTGCAAATATACAGACCTGATTTACGTCATATACAGTGATCACAGAATCACAGAATGGTTTGGGTTGGAAGGGACCTTAAAGATCGAGTTCCAACTCCCCTGCCATGGGCAGAGACACCTCCCACTAGCCCAGGCTGCTCAAAGCCTCATCCAGCCTGTGATGCAAAGCCAAAGAGCCTGTAAAACAGCATCAGTTCAGAGACTGCTGTACACCAACGTTCATTGGTTTGAGTGATAACACATGGGAACAACAAACAAGGCCACTTAGTCCACTATTCCCTGTATGGAAAACGTATATTCAGCCTCTTTTCAGGTTTATGCAGAAAATAAGGGGAAAAGGAATATTCCAGCTGCATCTGAACAAGCTACTGCTAATTCCTCCAAAACCCACGGGGCTCCCCGCGCCCTTCCCAGATGCCTGCAGCAGCAGAGCTGCGCTACTGGCCCAGGTTTGCAGCCAGCCTGCAGACTGCTCACCACTTGCTGCCTCCAGACACTCAGTGAAGTTCAAATAAAAGAGAAATATTTACCTTCTCCCTATGTTTGATCTAATGCATTTATACACTTGTCCACATGAAGCTTGTGTAATGTCCACAGACATGTTGCTGCACCAGTAGATGCAGAGCAGCCCCAGCACCCACGGCTGCTCCAGCAGGCACTGCACTGGGAGACGGCCGCAGCGTTCCCCACGGGTGTCACAGCAGCACTCAGCCCTGGTTTCAGGAGCACAGGGTAGCACAGGTCTGCTGCAATTGGTAAGTGCTGAAAAAAAGCCTCTCCCATCTTTTCCATGGGTTATGGAAGTCCCATCCTATAACCATCGGGGCAGGAAAAGCGGGAGGACTCCCACAAAGCATGCCTGGTGCTCCCGCGGGAGGGTGGGACCCGCCACAGCCCTCCCGGGGGGGGGGGGGGCCCCGCCACAGCCCTCCCTAAAGGCAGCTGGCAGGAGAAAGCGCAAAGGCTTAATGCAACGTATCTACCGCGGTAGACATGGAAACAGTTTGCTTCTGGAGATGAGAACAATCATGGTTTGAGGGGGGGCTTGGGTTTGGTTTTTTCCTTTTTGAATGCAGAGAAAGAAAAACAGCAAGCGAAACAGGGTGCAATTTACTGCTCTTTCACCGAGCTGCTCTTGGGACAATACAATAAAATCCTGCTGCTCCCTGCAGTCAAGCTGAGACATTTTCAGTCTCCCCTGAATCATTTTTGAACATCTAAATGCAACTTTGTATTGAATATAAATAGGAAATAGTACTTGCTTAGCTCAAATGTGTATTTTTATTTAACCTTGGGAGTGGGGGTTGGTATGGGAAAAGTGTTTTCAGGGCAATACAACGGATAAGGTGGTATCTGGAAAACTGATGTTCTACAAAAAACTTCTCCAGACTTCAAAATATCCAAATCACTAATTAGCTTCACATAAAACTGGGATAAGAGAAGTGCAAGAAAATGGCACAGACCTTCCCCCTTTCTTTTAAAGAAGCAGTTAAGAGTCAGGAAACGTGCTGATGCTAGGATAAAACCACAGAAGGGCAGAAAGCATAAACATGGAGGCATCATCACCAATATTATTTTTTCATTTTTCTCCAACTAAATATGCCTCAGTATATTGTAGCTCACGCTAAGCTGTGCATAATATAAAATACATACTGTGTCTAGCACCGCCAAGTTAATATTGCTTTTGGTGTATACTCAATCACATTTCCTAATTTTGCATGCTTTTATCTGTAGAAGTCTAGTGTTATATTCTCTTTTTCACAGTTAATAATACCTTAAAGCTTACGCTAACTAGTTGAGCAGTCTCTAAGATAACAAACTTTTTACGGTATTTTCACAAGACATATATTGTAGTAACAGCCTGAACTTATGTGGGACAGTCTTTGTACAATCTTGCTTTTAAAAAAAAGTCACTGCAAAATGACATTTGTTTCTACTTTGTTGTTGAAATCAGTATATAGTACACATATTTGTTAAATTTGTTGAAATGCAGTTGACTGAATGAGAGTACCATGCAAAGTGAATTGCTTTCCCTTCAGGCATTAATTATCAGTGTATCTTGACTGTTCTCCTCCACTCTTTACATTCTCTGACGTTTCATCTCTTCCCTTGATTGGGAGCAACCATCCTATAAATAGATTTTTTTTGGCAGTAATTGGGAATAAAACTGACTAGCATGGACTGTGATCATTTGGAAAATTTAGCCTCCAACTGAATAATTGTGCGGTTTTCGGACGCCCAATATACTCCCCTGCTGCCTCTAAAGGCTATTTTGCATTTAATGAGACTTTGTAGGCTTAAAATAGGGGAAAAAAAAACCCAATATACTCCCCTGCTGCCTCTAAAGGTTATTTTGCATTTAATGAGTCTTTGTAGGTTTAAAATAGGGAAAAAAAAATCAAAAGTTTCATAACGGAGTAGCAAGACTTTGGACAAGACATGCCGGTTTACTGGTCCAGTATTCTGCAGCCTGTACGAGTGCTACAGAAATGAACCAAGTGTTAAGAAAGCATGACTGGGGCATAGGTGTGGAGCAAATACTTTCACCTGGGATGGAGTCAGGAATGGGGTCCTGCGATCAGCGAGAGCAGCGAGGAGCGGGGGGTGCAGAGCTCGCCCTCTCGCACGACTGCCACAAGCAATGGTGGTGGTTGAGAGCCGCAAAGGCTTGTGCGAGGCAGGGACAGAGACGACTGCGCAGCTCTCTGGGGTGTCCCACATAACTGTCTGAAGGGCACTTCAAGGTACAAAAAAATACAGCTGATTATTATAACCTCTTGTAAGATAAAATGCAGTACACTAATATCTAAGGAGACATTGCTAACTTTAGCAAGACCGCATTTCCGAACACGAGGTAAATTCTTCCCTCCAGTGTGCCAATAAAGTCTGGAACAACTTTTACCTCCTGAGCTCAGGTTACCATCCACATTCACATTCACCAAAGTAAAGCTTGGCACATGCGCCAATTATTTTTAAGACATATCTTTTTGTAAGAATCTTATCGGATATACAGAATTCATTTGTATGATGATAACCAAAGTATACGGTAGTTATTTTAAAGCCCAAATAAATGAAGTGCATGCACTGTAGCCTCTCCCTCACTTTTCATTTTTTTCCTTTTTTTTTAAAAGACATCAGCCTTACATGGCTTGGTCTGCTTTCCAAACACCTTTCACAAATATGTAGCTATGAAGTTCATGGCTGAAGCCTATAAGACTACAATGCCATTTCTTCTGGAACAGGCTGCAAAACTTGGCGCCAGGCAACACTGGGATAATCACAGATCTCCTGGAGGGAGCTCTCTCTTCTCTCATCTTTTTTCTTCCCCCACTAGTGTCATGCAGCAAAGGAAGAGGAAAGATGAGACAGAAAAAGAAATGTGAGTGAACAGCAAGTAGATAGAGGAGAAAAACAGAAAAAAAATAGGAAAGGCGGGTAAAAGAACTGATTTAGACTCAGCCAGTTCCAAAGAGGGACTAGACAGCGTAATCTGAGGGATGTGGTAAAAGGCAAGGAGCAGAGGGGAAGGCAAGGGCCACATTTCCCAACCTGGCCCTTCTGTACAAACATGCTGGAAACACTCTGCAAGCTCAGTTAAGATTTGAGTGAGCTGAGAAATGCTACAGCTGAGGCAGTGAAGCCTTAGTTAAGAGGAGAGGTGTAATTTCCATTCCAGCATCTGCCTTCGTAAAAAGCTCCAGGAACAAGGGAGATGATAAGAACAGTTATTTGCCAACATTTTCTAAAAGAAAGTTTTCAGTACCTACGTTAAGTCTTCAGATACCTTTTTCAAAGCCAACTCAAGATGCCAAGTTTCAAAAATCACTGGAAAGGTGCTGGCAAGTCACTCCACACTTTTGCCTAAAGTAACGTAATCTCTCTAATAAAAACTCACCAGAAGCATGACCTACCACAAAGGACACAAACTTCCAGTGACAAGACAAATTCTTTTTCAGACTAGGCAAGCACGCCTTATTCATGCAAGTCAACCAGTAAGATTATATTTTTGAAAATCCCATTACATTTTGCATTTTAGGGTCCATGCTATTATTGTCTTGGAACTAGAACAGGATTATCTCCCTTTCAAGCCCCATTTGAAGACAAGCAATGATTAATCCTGGAAAAACAGGGGTTTTGTTAATTTGTTTTTGAAAAAAAAATAAATACAACAGCAAAATCTATCAGGACTTCAATATTTCACCTCCTCCTCGTCTTCCCATCTGCACCAGAACTATTCTGTACATTGCCCTTAAGGAAAAAAAAGGATTTATAGACATTATTTTCTTAGTCTATCGAAGCAATAATCCAAGCAGGAAAAAAGTGCAAATCCCAGCCCATGTTAGCCTCAATTTTTCCAGACATTTCACATTCAAGAGTAACATTGCAGAAGTCATCCAGATCTATCCCAGCAGAAGTTTGTCTGCATAAGAAAAACAGCCCTTTGGAACTAGGGGCTCTTACAAATATTCATAAATACTAAATATTACATACCACTCCTGAAAGGGCTTAATCCACTACGGGATAATAGCAAGAGCTGGAAAAACAACAAAAGACCTTCACACAACTAAACCGCTGTTCAAGTATGAGAGTTACGGAGCCTCTCCTGACAAGCTTTGGCCACTTTGAGGTGGGACCCTCACATCTGGCATTGAGCCAGGGGGCAGGCTGAGCTCAGTATGAGATAAATTAAGCCTACACCTTTAGGCAAATCATTAAAAGGTAGCTATAACAATATGCTCAAGAGTTATCATTCCGATAGGCTGAGCAGGAACCCTGCTAGATGTCAAACTGCCCTTATCTTAAATACTTAATACCACAGCACTGTACAAGACTTGTGCTTTGGTTTCGGAGAGATGCTACCAAGTCTGCTGGAATCCCAAGTAAAGGGGAAAATCAACTCCCAAAACTCCTGCAAAAAAAGGAACGCTGATTTTCTTTACCAGAGGCATCGTTGTGCTCCTCTCTCATGCTGCTTCTCACTGTCCGCAGATGTGTATTGTTGTCCTTAAATTGCTATTAAAGACTCGGCATGGGTACACCACACACAGGGATGGCACAGGGGCCAGCCGGGGGTCCCCACCACTTTCTCTACGGGGTATTTTTTTGCCCACCTTCCATCTCCCCAGGTGAGCATGTGACCCACCTCCTTTCATCTTCAGATTACAAACAGATCCACACAAGGTTTTTGTTCCCATGCCCTAAGTCTCTACATTAGCAAGGGCTGATGCTTTCTCTCTCCTTCAGCCTCCAAATTCTTTTGTATTTGAGATCTTTACACATTACCTTACACCTCAGAGACATAACCTTGCAGCATGATGTTATAATTTACTTCATCTGTTTGCTTTCGTCACTCTCTTTACATATCTCATATTATTTATTAGTCCACACAGCAAAGAAATGTAGGAATTAAGCAACATCCATGACAAAGTGTTATAAAATGAAGGCACATCATCCTCAGTCGTTCTCATCAGCAATACAAATGGCAGGGGAAGTGGCCTATAGCAGCCTAATTAATTTCCTGCTACTTTTCAACGAATTACTAGAGACTTGAAACTTTTTTTAAAGCTTAATAATAGGAAGCAATATTATTTGTAGATTTACAAACAGTGTAACTTTGAGTGAAGAACTTAAAATTATACACATCTTACACACAATTTCAGCTACCTGAAAGAGCATTGATTAAATAGTATCACCACTCCCAAATTAAACTTATTTTCAAAATATTTAAATATAAAAATAAAGTAGGCCTTCACAACATGTAGCAGTCTATACTCATATCTAAATGGGTTTCACATTGAAAAACTTTGAAGTCACACTCCTGTACCAAGATGAGGATTCCAGAAAACAGCTACTGCCTTATGTCCTTTTTCCAAAACAGAGAGCTGACAACTCACCATGTTTTGGAGAAGAACGATGATATCATAAAAATATTCAAGTTTATTTTTATTCCTGATCATAGTAAATGTGTAAGGATTGGTGAAAACAAGCTCTAGCAATCAGCTATTTTTATACAAGTTTCGTGCCACGTGGTAATATTATTTGGCTGTGGTTTACTATCAAACTGACAGCCACCTTCTGAGAATCTTCACTAGTGTTATGAAGATTTATGTTCTTCATATTGGTTTGATTAATTGGAATCCAAAACAGAGACAAACTTTTTTTATTTGGTCCAATTGTTGCATTGCTCTATTCTCAGTTTACAGTGACAAGAAGTGAATGCTGAGGGTATTTTTCTTGAATTTTTTGTGTGTGTGACAATAATTTATGAAAAATATTTCAAGGCACAGCCCAAATAATTGTGAATCTCAGGAAACAGGAGGAGGTTGAAGAGGGATATTGACACATAAATAGGACATTAGTCAAGAAAGTTCTTTGATGATCATTTCATTGGTACTCAGTATCAAGCTCTGTTTCTATTTACTGCTGAGTAAAAAAGTCACAAGAGCATGCACTGAGATCCCAGCAAAGCTCCTCTCCTGCAAGGCAGCCTTCTGGGGACAGGAGCCGAGAGGCAGGGCCACAGCCTCTGCACAACCCTCCTGCCCCAGCCCCAAATGATGCTGGCAGGGCTGGCTTTCAGTTCCAGGGCTCATGATCATTTCAGCTGCATCTGCCTTCAGGCTTTGCCCTTGGAAACCCTTGACACTCCAGAGAGAAAAATGGCCCGTTCACCCATGCACATCACTGGCTTTTGTCTATAGCAGCGAGCAGCACAGACCAGGAGGAGATTTGTAGAGCTGGTGCTGAGGTCCTGCCATCCATAACACACACACACACACATTTCAAAAGGATTTTGAAGTGCTACCGTTGACCTGCAGGCTGAATGGCCCTAAGTGGCTACAGCACACAAGCCGTGCTCCTGGACCACAGATCCCACCCAGCTCCATCTGACAGCAGCTCGGGTCCACGTGGCCCCGATGCCTCCTGCACACCCACAAGAGCAGCAGCAACAGAAAATCATTCCAGAAGCACTCTCCTGCTCCAAACTACAATGCTAATGCAGATGTATCAACTCAAAAATACACCCATGTCAGAGCTGGTTTTAATTACCAAAATAGCCTGTGCAGAACGGGAGTCCTGAACAGCAAAACTTCAGCACCCAGAGCACTTTTGGAGCAACACTGCAGCGTGGTTTAATTGTGGCAGCTTTAGCAAGAGCAGGAGCTGACTTTCTGAGCAGCTGCCGGGACTCTCTCTGTCTCTTGCCCATCCAGGCAAGCTGCCAAACCCACGGCTGCCTCTCTCCTCACTTGCTGCCAAGCTCCCGTTCTCCTCCCCTGCCCGCTGCTGTGGCACCAGCCCTCCGTGTTCCCTCTCCCTTGCTCACTCCACTGTCCTGAAGCCAGGGTTCCTCACTTCGCTTGCTCAAAACACTGCAGCTCTCAATACACATGTATGTGCAGCATCTTTTGAACTTTCTTCTTTCCATCTGAAACAGATTGGTATTTATCTACTTTTCATTTTTAAAAAAATGGATGCTGCAGATATTTGGTAAGAGTGAGAAATTCCACTTAAAATTCAATTTCTTTACACAGATGCAGCAGCAAATAAGATAGATTTTTGTTTTCATCCTGTTTTCTCTAAGCTTTTGTTGCATTCTTGTTGGAACTTTTTATCTGATCAATAAAATAATGGTTAACCAGGGGGAGATTTGGAACTGCTGTTGCTCAGCTTCTCCTGCCAAAGCTTTTAGTTACCAACAAATGTAAAGGGGGAAAAGACTCACACTTGTTCCTCTGGACAACTGCCAAGCTTCCAATAAAACCTTGCACGTGCTCCTGAATTCCTCATCTCTCTTGCTACTGTGCGGGCAGTTGGCCACTCTCTGTTATGTTTAAGTGGTGCAGAGCTCAAAAGAGTCTGAAAGAAGAGATCTATAAAAGGAACACAGCCTTGCACAGCCCTCAACGTTACGTAACCTCCAAAAAACCTTAACTGAAAGTTGAGTGAAGAAATCCCATTTCTTTTAGCTGTAAACGGGCCTTTCACAGCACTGCTAGTGGATTGACAAAAAAAGCATGCACTATTGTAGCAACATAAACAAATTAACCTTCTCATACATTGAGGATTTATATGTCCTATCCATGAAGAATTGTGTTTTTTGCTGAAGGAGAAAGCAATTAATAGCCTCATCGCACAAATACAGAATATACCTGCAATGCAGCGGCACGCAGACCAACAGACCTCCTGTACACAATCCACACGATGCACAAACACAAGTGCTGCCCATCACCCATCCTTGGCACTGAAGGCACACACTCAGGTAACCCCCAAACTAAACCACCACTCGTTACAAGACAAGGGTCTGAAGATCAGTTAACAGAGGATGGCTGCTTCAAGGCTTACCGAGTTCCAAAGTGACCTCACATCAAGCTCCCTGGACGCTGCTTACAGACTTGTCGATGGTGGTGAAGATGGTGGTGTATAGATACCAGATGTCACTCAGTCACACAGAGGAAAGTAAATATAATGTATGTAATCTCTGTTCTGCAAACACACTACAGCAAAGCTACCCTATTACAGATCAGCGTGCTTTCACTCGCACCAACATCAACAAGAGCTGCCCATTCAGCTTTACACCAGTGCCCATCCAGTGTCTTCCAAGCCAGCTAAAGGGACCAGTAACCCAGTTTTGTCATTAATAACAATCCAACAATGACAAAATGGGATGGATCAAAACCACACAGCATCTATTACCTGCAAAGTAAAATCAAAACTCTGTTGTCAAAACGCTCACAAGATGTTTGCATGGCATTCTGCAAGGTCTCACATCTGCATCCCGTTTTCAGCACCTTCTCATTTTGGCTCTTCCAAGGGGTGGGAAGTTTGTTCATCATAAAGATCAGAAACTATCCAACAGAAGAAACATTTATTTTTGTGTCACTACCATTATTTCATTTATAATGGCGTTCATCTTCTGCTTATATAACAACAGGCAGGTTTCCCTGCTGTGGCTGTGAATCAGGACAATAACATGACTTGCTTCCGTTCAAGAACTGCGCAGGGAAAAGGCACCTACGCTCACATCACTGTTCGTTTAACATGTGGGAGTCGGGCTTGGCATGTCACAGGAACAGATGCTGGGATAAATTTCTAGTTAATGGGATGCACATACTGACAGGTCCTTTAGGCTTAATTATTTTGCACCTTAAAGGTAATAACACATGATAGATAGGGGAATACAGATTGCATTACTGGACTAATTTTATAATTCTGCTGCACTGACATTTCGAAGGAGCGCTATGTTGACCCATGAGCTCCACAGATCTTCAAAACTGCAAAACTATTGCAATTAAGAGACATCGTTACAACCCAATGGTTATTAAAAGGATCTGAAAACAAAGAGAGAGATTATGGGGGGGGGGGGAGGGGGAGGCATGGGGAGGAGAAAGAGCTTTGGTTAAAGCTGAGTGCATCTAGTAGAAGCATGTTATTTTCACAAAATCATGTTTGTTTGGTTTTTTTTAAATCTTGCTGCATTCTTAATAGAGACTTTCTTTCACCACTGGCCCAGAGCAGGCACAGCAACTGCAGCCTTCAGGTCCAGGTCCCCCTAACTCCACTGCACAGAACAGCGTTTCTGGCTGTGTGTCACTGCATTAGCACCACCTACACCCTGCAAGTATGGACCTGCCAAAGGGCAGCAAGAAATGTGAAGTCTAAAGGCAGGACCTTTCCTCCAGAGCTGTATTCCTCACACTTCTTGATGCCTCACCTCCTGGGAGCTGTATCAAGAACTGTCCGGGCTGAACAAAAGCTTCCTTCCCAGTAAGAGCTGGGGCTGGTGTGACACCAGGGAGCGCTGACCCGGCTCACGGTGCTGGGGACAGCGCGGTGAGAGTCCGCCACGTTCAGCCTCTATGATGCACAAGTATGGAGGATGTGGCACAATGTAGGTATTTTTTATTATAGATTTTGTTACCTTCTCTTTAGCTCACGGCTTGACGGGATCAGCCTATTTGGGAATGAGTCCTGGACTTAGAGACATCTCTTTTCAGATCAAGTGAGATCAAGTGAGAATTATGCTCAAATCAATTGACTTCTAGCAATTAAAGGTCTATAGGAAAAAGAGGATACAGAACTTGGTGTTCGCTCACTGACTCATCGAGTTTGGGCCTCCGTAACACAGGCTGTAGTAAATGAATGTAAAGATTCATTAAACATGTGGTTTCCTAAGGAAGGAGCAACAACCTTTTGTTTGTCCACTGGATCTGTGGCTTAATGAAACAGCAGATTGGAAACCTGCTGAAAACACTAGAAATTCCCACAGGGAATTCTTTTTAGTCTGAACTGTTCTATAAATAATTCAGTATAATTGACAAGAAACCCATTAAAACACAGTGAAGCCATCTTAAACTTCTAGTTAGAATTTAAAGTAAAAATTTCACCTGATCTGATGCAATCAATACAAAAGTCACTCCCAATACAGAGCAAATACAAAACAAAAGAAACAGGCAGATGAAAACGAGCAGCTGGTTGCCTGAGATCACTGAACTGTGAAACTAAGCATTTAAATGTTTACAGCTGCAATGGTTTTTGCTCTGAAGTTTTCTGCATTGTCTACAACATGCTGAAGGCTGACTGGAGCTACAAGCAAATGAGCTGCAGAAATAGCTGAAAGTCAATCATCAAAACTAGGTACATAACATCCAGCAATACATATGGCAAGTTTTTAGACTCCCCTGGTCATAACAAATCTTGTAACACTGCTAGCATCTGGCCATCATTAAAATGAAAGCCTAGACAAGGGTCTGTGTAAATTTAATCCTGCTCATTACGAGAGAAGGACACTACACACAGCACAACCGCTTCATTTTTCTGTTTGATTTCAGAGCCTGTTCATGATTTTTCAGTCTTTTGACTTTTACTTGAAACAATCGGATGAATCTAACCCTGGAAAATAAACAGCCCTTTATCTCCAGCATCCCCAGAGATCACAAACAAACAGCTCTGTGTCCTTGGGCGACTATGAGCAGCGAACAATTCACCATTTCTAGGGTGCAAAGCAGCTTAATTAAAAAAAAAAAAATGTTTTTACCCAAGTTGTTTCTTTGTTCAAGTTAATGGTGCACAATATTACTAGTCGATCCTGCACCGCCAGCCCCGTGGACAAGCCCTGCACTGAATTCCCAGGTGCTCTCTCCCCATCTCAGCTCAATAACCAACTCCATTGGTAAAAAGCATCAGCTCGATTTTTCTACTCTTTGTTGCTATTCCATCTCTCTCTGACCTTGTACGTATCATTCACTCATTTACCATTCCTCTGCTGAGTTGAACAGCAACATTTCCATCTTTTAATAATCTTGTTTATTTATAACAAGACTCTCAATGTATTTGCACATATAGAAAAGGAACTAGGAGCCACAGGACATACTTTTATTATAATACCCTTGGGAATCTCAGTTCTATTTTATCTATTCAAGTTGCTGTGTTTGATGATGTAGAATACGCTTAACAGGGGCCAGTTTCCACATCTATAACAACTGAAATCCTGTGGCATACATGAATCATTTCAATGTAAAATTTAGCCAAATAAAGTTAATTGAAGGTCATCAGGTTTTTTTCCCCCTCCCTCCTTTTTTAATAATTTGAAGTGCCTCCACTGTCTATCAGCATGGGGGGGAAATGAGATAATTTTGTTAAAGCTGATGGAATTAGCATGAGATAAGTAAAGGTTAAAATGTCAGGATGGAGACCAGAGGCTTAATCTTCCTCCAACATACAGCAGACCAGCAAAGAGAAGTGAAAAGAGGCATATTTAATCAAAAAGGGGGCAAACAAGAACTTTTGCATGAAAAATAGGCTTGCAAATTAAAATAGATTGAGATCTTGATCAAAGGTTATAAAGTTTCCAGTTAATTATGACTATTCAGAGATAAGACCCAAAATCAGCCATTAAATCATATGATCACAGAAAGGCTGGGGTTGGAAGGGACCTTTAAAGATCATCTAGTCAAACACACCGCCAGGGGCAGGGACACCTTTCACTAGACCAGGTTGCTCAAAACCTCATCCAACCAGACCTTAAATTTAACTTCAGCACGATCCTCATAAAAAACAGCTGAAACAGGCTAGAAAGAATACAGTTATTTTGAATGGCATCTTTCACACAAAGCAATCTGCAAATATTTAACTAGTAGTGAGTTACTGTTAATATAAAGTATAAAGAAAACATGGAAGAAGCTGAAAAATAAAACAAGATAATTTTTGTAGGTAAGATCCTAAGTGAAACATAGTTAATGAACCTGAGAAATAAGTAGGTTACTCTAGATCACAGAGAAAGAGCTCCAGAATAAGTAGACAGAAAATGTTAAAAGAGTACAACACTGGAACATTCCTAAATAAATACAAGTGGAATCCAAGTTTTATTATTGCATTTCCTTTTTGACAATAAAGATGGGTTGTGAAGAAAAAGAATAGCCTCATCATTATACTGACTCCTTTTATCTCAAAGAGTAGGCACCAAGATTTTATCACTTGTATTTAATATTTTCATAATTTTAGTATTATCTGTCTGAGCAGCCACTCATCCTATCATTGTTATTCCCTGGAGGCACCTGCAATTGTGCGAGTGGAATAATTTACCATCACACAGGATAAGCTAAACACTTGGGGATGTGGCATTTGTAGCAATAGCATCATAACACAGACTGCGGCTCAGTTCAGAGACACATGATGTGATTTGCATGTTACTTCTCGCAATGACATTACTCAATTTAATTATTAACTAATAATTATCACTATTATTTAAGAAATGTCAGAGACTGAAGCAGCGGTCACAGAAGCCCAAACCAGTAGCACCTGCAGTAAAAATATCCTGACATAACTTAGTAAAGACAAAGCTAGTGGACTACACAGGAGTGATGTTTTAATCATAATGTAAGAGGGGAAAAATGGCTTTTTTCTTTATGCTTTCAACAATGCTATAGTGGAGAACTCTTCTATTACCAAGCTTCACAAGAATGGTTAGAAACACAAGTATGGATAGAATTTAATGTGGTACACTAAACTGACTAAAATTTTCAGCAAGCAGAAATATTTTAAATTCAAGTGTCTCCATTCCATCAATATACCTTCTGCTGGACTAGTGCAGATCACCAGCACTTCTTGGCCAATGTTCGGGAAAATACCCAACCAATCAACATTTTTATACTCAATAAAATTATTTGCATATGTAAATTATACAAAAATATGCATAAAGATATGCCTGTGTCATCAAACTCGTATTTTACATTTCCCTAAAAGGGAAGGTTTGGTTTTTATAGAATTCCCAAAATAGAGAATTGCTAGAATCCCAGGAAAACTGTCTGTCCTATCCATTTCACACTAACCTTAAATAGTATCTTATTCAGTATACCATATGCTTCAATCTCTGTCTGCCACCTCCAGCTTTTCGCTTCTGAGCTGCAGAAAATCGTATGCTAAATAGCAAGAAGTCTGGTGGTAAAATCATGTTGGACTTCTCTCCCTGGAGTAGAGTGATGTTGGATTAAAAGTATACCTCAAAGAGTCCTAATTTTAAAGACTATAAAAAAACCCCATCCCATGATAGGGTAAACACATTAAGCCTCATTACACTGATATCCTTCAAAGCAAAAGAGGTCTAAATGCAGGCTAAAAAATACACGCTCGTTACTGATACTCTGTTTTTTTTGCTGCCAAGCAGAGGGCTGTGCGTGTTATGGAACAGTAGAGACACACACAGGGTCTGGGTGGCCAGGTACAGGAGAGACATGTTCCTTCCCCACCAGCATGGCATAGCCACCAGCCCAGTCCCAATGGAGGGTCACAAAGCCACCAGGGAGGACTGTGCAGGCTGGAAGCTGGAGCTCAGCAGTCGCTCCGGGCATGTCGTGCTGCAGGGAAACCTGGTCCATCCGTCTGCTCTTCATTGGGGTCTTTCATTCATGGAGCAGCCATCCATCACCTTGCTGTGTTACTGGCTGGATTTAGGCCAAGGGAACCATAGTTTCATTCTGCAAAACTTTTACCATCTAGGAATTAATATTCTACCATCAAAGACAGATTGGGTTGAATTTGCTCAAACTATCAAGTTCAAAAAGAGAGGGCGGTATGTAGGCTTCATTAAATTAATGTGCTATGGGATCAGAAAGACACCAAGAGGAAAACATTCATGTTGCCAAAAAACATGTCAACTTTGAGGTATTTCATCTGCAGCAGTGGAAATCCCATCATTCTCCACATCTCACCTTGTATTCCTCCCTAGTATGCATGGCAAGACACCATGGGAAAAAAACAACTTCAAAGTTAGGAAAATTGTATTCCTCTAGATCCTCTGATTATGAAGAAACAGTTACCTCCCAGCCCCAGGCCCTCATTCAAGCACCCTACATTTCTCCAAATCATTACTAGCGCTCTGATATTGAATGGGGTAATTCTCTCACCTTCTGCTGGAGTGACTTGAGTTGCATCAGTAGTGCATGGCTGTCTTCAGAAAAGGTGACCATGACTCAGAGACAGTCACCAGACCAACATCAGCTTCACAATGGTCTCAGAGTAAGGAAAGATCATGCAGTCTAAACTTCTGTGTAATTGGGAAAAAATGATTAAACTTAGCACTGCCTCTTTCTCAGTAACATGGTAGAAATCTCTTCACAATAAGATAATATTTTCAAAAGCTTTATCAGAAGAAAAAGGAATTACCTTTTGTCCAGCCTCTCACAACTTTATCTGCCTCTGGAAAGCACAGATGAAGTGGACACATTTCCAACACCACATCCACCTTCAGTACAGCTGTGGGTTTTGCAAGAGTCAGGACCCTGTGGGCTCAACACTGTATTACATTACCCAAGGACAGAGTGTGAGACTGGCCATTAACTACCCTTCCCAGAAGAGACAACTGCAGGCTGGTTTTCCAGTTTTGCATCCACCATCAGCACTAACCACGCACAGGAGCATGGCCAGGAATCATCCACTGGAGCTAAAGCTTGCTGTAACGTCTCCAGACACCGCAGCCTGACACAAAAGGCAGTGGGGCCAGCAGAAATCTTTTGGTTTCAACACTGGAATTGGCACCTAGTTTGGTATTAGGTTTCACCTCCAAAAACAGTTCTTGCAGCTCAGGCAGTTCATTTTCTTCCCAAGCTGTTTGGCAGTTGATCAACTACCACTTCTATTAAAAGCAAGCACTTAGTGATGAATGATCTAAAGAGCTGGCTAATTGTACAGGGAAATTGTTTAAGCTCCATATTGCTTTGCATTAGGACTAACTGAAAATTCAGAGTTTCGTATCTTTTGTCATCTGTGCAATTAAAGGATGGGCTCGGCCCCTTTGGTGCCCCCCGGTACTGTGAGGGGCTCCTGCTGTCTCTCAGCAAACCCAGTAGAGACTGATTTGCTTTCCTCCATGACTTACCTGAGGATACTGATGGGCTCTTGTAGGGAAGCTCAAATCCCTCTGCATTGATGCATTTGTTCTATAAATACAGAGAGACCTTCAGCCTTCCAGGCTGTCTGGAATTTGTCATCCACACAGTAATTCACTGTGTTTTAACAAAAGCCTAGGATATGAATAACCTCTCCTTCATGTTCCCTGAAAATGAGAAATATCTCTTTTAAATTATTCATGACATTATTATTAGTAAAAGTCAAAGTGCCATGTAATGAAGTAACATTTTAAAAGTATGATTGCATTAAAAACAGAATGTCACAGTTTTATAAAAACATCTGTCTCTTTTAGTCTGTGTTGAATTACAAGAGAAATGAGTCTGAAATCATGCTTGGAGCTCAAGACAAAACTCCTCTCTGATACACAAATCAATACATCATTTAATTGTGTTTTATTGCTTCTTTTGCTTCAGTCTGGGGTCCGGAAAGACCCTGAGAACATCCTATTTGCTATTTTCCCAAGTCATATTCACTCAACATACACCTGTTTTTTAATTCTAACCTTCAAACTTTCTCCAGCTGCAGGGCAACAGGGAGACTGAAAGAGCAAGCATGTAACAAGAGCAAGCTATTTATTCTCTTTTTGGACTGCAGTTTGTCTACAATTGTCTGCTGAAGATGCCAATAAAATCACGAAGGAAATGGCAGAGGTAAAATGCTTATTATGCAGAACTGTTTTGCACCATCAAGGTGGCTCTGACAACGTACTACAGTGGTCTCAGAGCACAGCCCAACACACCTTTCTGCTAGGAACGCTATTTTGTGTACAGCATGGCTTTAGTCCGCTATTGTCAATTTTAGGAAGAAAACAGAATAGAAGATGCAGTATTTAATCAATACTAGACTAAGAATTATTTTTTCTTTCTTTATTCAGCATGCTTTGAGATTCATCAAACATGGTTTCAGGGTTGAGCAGTCATTCTTCTCATAGACCAACGACAGACCGATTTGCAAAGGCACGATACTGACTGATGTCCAAAGTTATCCCAGTGGATAAACTCTCATGCAGTATGTATGGACCCTTTTAATCCTTCAGCTTTTTCTAACAGGAGAAGAATTTCTGAAAACTCTTAGCCTCAAGACAGAAATACAGGTTCACGCTCTCTATCTAATCTCTACCTTCTACTCTATGATTTTAACCTCTCTCTAATATCCATACAGGGAGTTGTTGGCTCTGTTTTGACTTGTTCTCTGGAAAATAGCTATAGTTCAATTAGCATCAGTAAGAATTTCACAACTAGAAGCTAACACATTATTTGAAAATGAACTGCTGATTTTTATCCTCCATGGGTCTCTAAGGAGATCTCCAATTTTTAGAGTATTTATTTAAAGTTTTAAAAAAGCTGAACTGGATTTTATCTTGTAGGTTGGAAATATAGTTTAAAGCTTGATTGACGGAACTAATGGAAAACTGTGTTTTAGCTTGAGGTTATGCATTTATCCAGCCATCCTTCCCCAAAAATCTTGTAGGCACAGAGCTGAAAATGGACCCTTGCTCCTCTCTCTTTCTCTGCTTCTCCTGTTGGTTGTGCAGTGTGAAGACCAGCTGCTCTCTATCGCTTTCTACCAGCACTCCTTCGGGTTTGGTACGGGTACATTCACTTCTGTGCACCAATAGATTCCACAGCTTACAGGGAAAAAAAACCTGTCTTAGATGCACCCAGCCTCTCCTCCCGAGCCTGCTTAAAACAAGCACTGATGTGCCACTTCTTACCACTTTTCACTGGTGATTAAATCTGTCTGTTGCAGAACTCTCCCACAGGCATTTATTTTTCAGGATACATAAATTGAAAGATGTTAGAAATTAAGTAAGGATATCAGATGATCCCAATTATATGAAAAAAAAAATTGGCACCTGCAGAACTGTATGGCAAGATAAAACTTCCCAGAAGTGTTTATTATTTCTTAGTAAACAGACATGCTGGAAGCAAAATTACTGCTTTCTGCAAACGACCAAAGAATTTGTTTAGTAAGCTGAAAGCAAAACAGACAAATTTGTCTCAGTTACATTGAAAGTTGAGTCTCTGTGTGAATCTCACAAAGGCACATCACCTTTCATTTACACAGGCAGAATAAAAGAGTCTCCGGACAATAGGCTCAGGTCCTACCAAAAGCCATCTTCTTGAACAGAACTGAAGATCCATTTCCAAGGAGCAAAAATTACCCTTTGCACTTTTTCTTGCTTAATGCCCATAAAAAACCCCCTGTATTTCAAGAAGCATTTTCCTCCATTACGCACTAATGGTTAATTTACCACACAGAGAACAGCACCACTTAAAGATCAATTTTACAGTTGGAATTGAAAAAACTATGAAGAACAATCACTCTATTCAAGGCATTACTGCAGAACGACAAGCTTGATTTAAAGAAGTCACAAATTCAAAAAATTATACAATTTACCAGAAGAAAACCCCACCATTCTATATGTTCAAGAAATTCCGTCCTGGAAGTATGTGGACTTGAATACACAGTTCTCGCTGACACCATCACCAGACCACAGCCCTCCAAGACACTTAGTTCGGTGTATTTTGTGCAGCACTGGTAACTAAAACCACCATGGGATAGTGGGGTCCAAATGTAAAGGCAGGAGAGCAGCAGAGAACTACGCTGCTTGGTAGCTAGATGTATGCTCCCTTTTGCTCGGTTTTTTTCCTGTGCTACATCTGCCTTGCTACAATTACATTACGATTCCTCATTTTCTGAAAAAATCTGGACCTATAAGATAATTTTGCAGCTTATTCTATGCTCATCAAGTACTAGAGAGAAATTAAATATATCCCCTTTTCCTAGCAATATGACAAGTCTAAATCCATCCGTAATCTAAATATTGTTCCAATATATATCATACAAAACTACAATACATCAAAAAAATAAATCAATGGTATTATTAATACTTGCCTTGCTCCATTTTCAACAACTAACTTTCTGAGTAAAGTCAAGGGTATGATAAATCTTTACAGGGAAACTCATGAATATGTAACCAAGCACGCATCGATTCACTGACTCCAATACGCATCCCTGGAGGGATTTGGTACGTCACTGTGATGTTGGGAAGAGTGCAGTGACATCCACATTAAGGTTCTCATGTATATGGCTCCCCCCAAAAAAGCATGCCTCATGCTCTCTTATTTCTTGTACTGACAAACCGGAGAGCTCCTGCACTTGCTGGGGTGACCCATCCTGTCTCCTGCAGGCACAGTTTCCCAGTAGCCTCCCTGCAGAGCTCTGCACCAGCCCTGCTCCCACTCCACAGCCTGACTGGTGCAGCAGCATCCCTGCACAGCGTATGGCATTTCTGCTACGTGGGGTAAATGAGATATCTTCTAACTGAGAACTGTCAAACTGATGACAAACTCTGGAGTATGAAGAATTAGGAAAGCCCCACAGAGCTGGAGGTTACACAGCCAACAAAAGAAATAGATAGGAAAACACAGGTTGTCAGGAAGAGATGGAGTGTGAGAAACACATCCGACGAGCGCTAACCATCTGTTATGGGAATATCACCAAATCACTCATTTTCTGTACCAGTACCAAGATGAATAAGAGAAAATGCCAACAAATTGTTCTTGGAGAGCCACATACCTTTGGTCCTAGTTTCCATCCTGGCAGATCAGCTGAAGAAGCCTTAAACTGTGTCCACCCAGCAAAAGTCAGAGGGTATCTTGTGTTCCTTCTAGTTTTATTTCAAATATTTGCTGTTTCCACATACCACAAATTTGTTATTTTTCTGACATACCTCAATATACAATACTTTCATGCAGAATATATAATTTCCCTTGTATATTTGTAAATATAGCTCGGATTTGACTCCCAGACATGAGCACAAAGTCACAGAAGTGACCTAGAGAGTTACTGGATTCACAGCAAAGGAAGGGCATTGAGGTCTAGCCACTATTTTTCTAATTCAATATATACTGTTGAATATATTCAATATATATACTATTGAATTAGAAATATTCATAATAATATTTCAAAATAATTCACTATAAAATAAAATCACCACAAAGCATCACCATTAACACACAATTCTATAATAAACAATGTACTTTTCACTGCTATCACAGAGTCAACCTTTGGAGCAGAAAGAACACGGAACGACCAGTCTCATCCAAAGAGCTGGGCAGTTCTCATGGTACTCCCCAGTACGACATCTGAGATCACTGGTACCACCATCAGTGGTTGGAGTCATGCACAAGTACAGAATGCGATGCTGTGAGGGTGAAAAGAGAAAAAAAAAATCATTCTCTGTCAGAAAGAAAAGGACAAGAACAGAAAGGGACTAATGAAGTACATCCAAGACCAAAATGATTCATAAAGAGACTGTACACCACAAATTACAAGGAAGTGGATTATTTCAATAGTATCCTTCAGTTTTGACTGTAATTTATGTCTATGAGCATATTTGTTCAATATTTTTCCCTTAATTAAATAGTTTTACTAAGGGGGTGTGATGAAGAAGAACTAGAAGAACTCACTAGAAGAACTCGGCAGTGGACCTTGGGAATTGCAATACTGTGAGCGGAAGCTGCACCTTCCACCAAAGCACAGGGAGAGGCATTAAGAAGCTAAAATCCTGTTCTTGGCTCTTCCACAAATTTTGACAAAGCTCTTTCAAGTTTTATGCTTCAGTTTCTCATCTGTGTGAAGGAAGGCGTCACAGCTATTTCCCCAGCTATCTGAGCCTCAACTCGCTGGAGCGGAAAGTGCTGAATGCAAGGTACCAATCATCAAATCACTGCAAGTACCGCTTCCCAAGCTGAGCCTCGGCTCTGGAATGGAGCAGACGGCAAGACCAGGAGCACATCACAAAAACCTGAGAAGGTCACAGGGAGAGTATTTTCTTGCTGTTTTCTTTCAAGGTATTTGAATAACAGTTTCCAGCCCAGCTACTGACTTGCACCTCAGCAATGACTACAGACCACAGCAGACCTGTAACTGTGCTATCACAGCAGACACTGCATTGAATGTTGCATGTAAATTTATTCTGGAGATCACTAATTTCTCCTAAACTGCTTCCTAAAAGGTTATGGTCTACAACAATCTTAGCCCAATTAACTGAAGAGAACATTAATCGATGCAGAGGCTAGCTAAACACTAGCTACACGGGGTTTTTTTGAAGTATCACCAACCTACTTGTAACACTTCTTCACTTATATCACTGCATCTATGACCTATTTTTTCAGTGAACAGAAGGTTTGAGCACTGCCCTCAACAGACATGTAGAGTGTTTTAATAGCTAGTTACTGAGATTTTCAGCTGTGGTCACAATCTGCCATCATATTAATCTCACCCCATAATTAGCTGCCTGGAAAAAAAACATGTGTGATGCAGAGGACCCAGCTGAAAGAAAAAATAGCTCCACAGGTATGAAACTCATGATTTATCTCCTTTCCAAAACAGAAAAGTGAAGCAAGGCACACCTCTTGCTCCACTATACACGTTTGACAATTTTGTTCTGCACGTTGCAAAGTGCAGTACTGAAAGATGAACAAAACCAGTACGGCCAAAAATCAAACCTACTTATTTCTGATACAAGAGAACAGCATGAAAAACCTTGCACTTAAAGATCTCTACCAGCAAGTTCTAAAGAGGCTGCAAGGTACCGTACAATATTTATGAGTAGGAGATATATACTATAGATTAATTCATAAATTCTCCATACATAATTTATAGTCTATTTACAGAGTAAAACAGTCATCACACAGCAACCACCACAAATGCATTCACTTAAACTTAAGGGCACTGGTAATGACTGCTCAGAAATAAGAGAGCCCTAATAAACCAGTCACAGGCAACGACAGGCTGACTAAAGTGCACAGGAGTAGAAAGAAAGGAAATGCATTTTTAAGGCAGCTGATGTGCTATACATTTTTAATGCTCTATAAAATTTTTCATTTAGTTAGAAACATTCATAGGGCATTAAGTACATTATTCCAATTCAGAGGAAGAAATTAGTCTTAACTTTTTTTACAGAGCACTTAGATTTTCCTTCCTAAATTTTATCCTCAAGTTAAGATGTTACAAATTGTGGCTCAACAGATCTGTACCAAAGCAGCATATCTTCTCCATTTCCACAAAATCCTCCAAGAACATGACTACTTTTTCTCTAGTTAACAACACAAAGCAGTTGTACAGTAGTTAAGTTTCATCTGCAATAAATTTGATTACTAAAGTCTGAAGTTAGGTAATACATGCATGTGTGTAAGGCAGTTTACACAGTGGGAAATAACTTGAGACTCCTAGTGAGTAACATACTTAAGTATGTGTTTCCAACCTTGAAATAAAAGCAGAATTTGCTGCAAGTAACAGCAAGAAAGCAGTTCGCTGTGACTGCTACAGTTCTTACACACTGGAGGGAGACAGAATTTATCTGGCTCTACCTCAAGGTATCACCGCTGCAGAGCAATTAAAACAATCAGTCCTTTAGTTACACATTGTTCCACTGTTTCCCCATAAATTAGCTGAGCCATCAAAGCCTTAAATGCTATGCTATCAGACATACATACATTTTTATTACTTACATACATCCTAAATTTCCATAAAGGAATAGGGAACATCTCATGGCGTGCTCCCTCCTTCACCAGTTGGTTTAAGGAACAAACTGTGAAAGGATCTTGTTACCAGGTAGCATGTTTGCCATTAGAAAAAGACCACATTGAAAAGCAGGAGTGTTACCATGAATCACAAGGCCCCAGATGCACAATTAGCTTTTCGGGTTTGGAGTTGAATTACTGCAATAGATGGTGCGATATGCCTTGGCACAAAGCCAACAGATCTCATTCCTTACCTATGCAAGTTTGTTGATGCAAAGTAAACTATGTTTTTGTTCTTTGAATGTCTTCATGATGCTCCTCTGCATACATACCAAGATTTTTTAATTCCTATTTAATATTAAGGCAGTTTTCAGAATCTGAGAAAAAGTATTTTTTAATTTTTTTTTCAAGTCCACATCAGCTTCAATGTTACAGCTATAAAATTGAGTGTTAGAGATGGACATACCCAGGAGCTATTCAAGAGTGTAGTTTATCCTGTACCCAAACTGTAAATTACTGAACATCTAAGATGCCCCATTTTTAGTATGGCCTCAGAAATCTGTCACAACCCCACGAATCCTGTGAGAGCTGCCTGGTTCTGCTGCTGACACTGACACTTCCTTGATGAGCTACGCTGTTTAGATTTTGTGTTAAGAAGTTACAGTTAATTACTAGACTAAAACTTATTTAACTCATCTGTGTTTTGATCATTTTAACTGTCATTTTGGACATGTTTGATAGGAACATGAGCGATTGATCTGCTAATGCTAGATTTCCTGAGATAATAAATCTTTCAGTGTGGCATTTTTCTTTCTCCTAGTGTCATTTTAATTGACTTGTATGGACAAAGCCCATTTTATGTATTTCAGCTTCTTTAATTGCTGATCACTTTCCTGGTTTTCTTTAACACAGTCATATTAAGTATTAGGTTAAGAAGATTAGTGAGCCTTACCATTGAGAACCATGCTCACAGTTACAATTGAAACACAGTGTGATTTAGAAATTGGTTGAGCAAGAACTTTGAAACTCATTTTGAACATGTTCCCTAAGACTGTTTCATAGAGTTTCATAGATGGGAGCCTAAGGATTATGTGAAAGAGTAAATCTGACACTGCTTAATGTATCAAAAGGACTAGCCTCTACCTACAAAACCTGTAATTAAGTGTCATTTGCATTAATCCTTAGAAAGAAATAGAAATCCCTAAACAAAACAGAAAAAGCAGATTAGGAGTAATATTCTGTTGACAGGACCTCAAATGATTTGTGTCAATTAAGATTATTCCCATGCTCTCATGAAACCACCTTCACTCCATCACTTAAGGCGAGGGGGACATTGACTGCTAGGACCTCCCAGCACTAACACAAAGCAGTACAATTCTGTTTCCTGAGAAAGAACAGCCCATCTTAAAGTTTATCCAGTGAAAAGTCTATTACATTCAACCCAGCTTCAACACACAAGCTTCAATGCTATCAAACAGCAACAGGAGAAAAGTCATATTTCATTATAGTTTCAAGATGTTGTCGAGATAAAGCTATTAAACTGAGTGCCTGATATATGCAAAAGGTTGAATTATTCCAAAGCAAAACCACGTGTACCTCTTGCAGTGGTACCACAATGATCAAAGGTCACTGATGACAACAGGAGTCAGAAATTGTGCTATTTTCTTTCAAGAGAGGTTGAGAGCATGTATGCCAATACAACTTCGAGCCACATTCTTAATCTAATGGTAAGGAGTATTTCTGGCAATTAATCATTTTGCAAGCCAGTGCAGAACAGCTATCATTAAAACACCTTACTGTTACTTCCACAGGCTGCCTTATTAAGAAATCCACTACAGCTCTCATTTTCCAATTCATAGTTGGTGACTTTGGAGCAAAAATTGTCCCACCTATTAGAGGCTTTAATTTGCCCCTTGATATCAGCAAAGATTCATGCTGATCTATAAAACGTGTTAGAAAAAGCATCTGTATCATCTGAAAATGTCTCACGTCTGGGTATGTTAAAAGAAGGGATAACCTCCCCAAAAAGCAAGAACAGATTCATCAAGACTCTCAAGCAAAACCAGACACAAGACCATGAATAGAAGGCATCCAGCAACTGGGTAAACATCCATGGAAAGGATTACTGCAAGTGTCTGCACAGGCACGTAATTTAAATGCTTGCCAATGAAGACGCTGGGCGATGTAGTGGGTCATGTGCCACTTCACCCGTGAATTACCAGCATTCACCTTTCAAAAGCTGTTTTCACCAGCCATCCCGGGAGCAAACTGCTTTCTCATATATGAACCTCTTGTGGATTACCTGGGTACTCATGAACTATAATGTTTACCTTCAAGGAAAACTAAGAGAAATGACTAATAAAATGCAAGGATTTTTAATTGGCATATTGTTAGGAGGAGAGCATAACTGCCAACTATAATGCACTGAATACATTAGCACAGACTGTCATGCATTATCATGTACTTCACACCGACTGAATTATTCAGAAAGCAAATAAATTATTTTCAAGCTTGTATTTGCTTCTGTTTCATGTTGTCCTTGTGGTTTTTAAATATATTTCAAAAATTCTTCCTTTTAAATTCAAGTCTACCAAGCATCAGTAATTCAGTCTTTTTTTTTTTTTTTTTTTTATTTATACAGAAGTATATAGATGGGAACAGAAACCATTGTCTCATCTGTTAAGGTCTGCAAGACATCAGTCATATTTGTAAAACCTAAAACTTTAAAGCCTTCAACAACACAAACGCCACCTTTCCAGAGGAGGAGGAAGAGCCTGCTGATGTTAGTTTCAGGCACATCAATGGATGTAAATCTGGTATATTTACTGGTTTTTAGCTCCTCTACCCAAACGCAATGTTAGCCATATTTAAATCTAAATAACCATAATGTGGCTTGGATCAGTTTAATTACATTTTAAAATGACATGGTTTTTTTGAACCACCAACACTTTTGAACTTAACAGAAAGGCCCATCACTATGGGAAGCTTTGTTTCCTTTATTTTTGAACCACCAACACTTTTGAACTTAACGGAAAGGCCCATCACTATGGGCAGCTTTGTTTCCTTTGCTCCCTTACCTATAATTCACAAGCCTGCACATAACTGTCTCTAGTTCCCCCTTTCAGTCCCATTTATAAACACTATTTTTAGCCAGAGCAAATGTCAGTGTACAAATAAAATTAAAAACGCAATTAACATTACCAGATATAATGAGATGTTTAATTACCCTTGAAACTAGGCTTTGTGGAGATCCAATAAACTTTAAAGAGCTTTTGCTACCAATCAAATCAGACTGTTTGCATTACCCACATACGGAGATCCAATAAACTTTAAAGAGCTTTTGTTACCAATCAAATTAACCATCATAAAGAATATCAGACTGTTTGCATTACCCACATAGAAAGGTCTAGTAGCCGGGACAATCCACCAAGAGATTTTTGAACTTTGTGCACATTTGGAAAAGAAACGGATTGTTCTCGAAAAATAACACTTCACAAAGGAGATGGAAGAGCACGTCTGGCCAATGGAGGTGTCAGTTTTAAAAATATGTAACAGCTGTGAAGGGTAGGTTGGGCTCTCCTGGTTTGAGAGTGTCGAGTACCTGCTGCTCTCCAGCCTTGCCCCTCCTGTGTGGACGCAGCACACACACCATCCACGCTTCTGTCTTGCATAGGTTCTCTTCCTACACATCTGGTATAGTACCTCCACGAAGGATCAAGGGATTAAACCACTGATGAGTTAGTTGGCCACACTGAACCCTCAATAAACACACAAAATCAGCTGGGACGCTATGGGTAGAACACCTTTTTGATCAAAAGCTTTCAAGATAAATTTTGAATGGTTGGAGGTTTTTTTTAACACTTCCTAAATATTGAGACAAACTGACAGACTGGAGAAGGAAACTCTGCACCACACTATAGTTGCACAGCACCAGGCATGTCCTCCTCTGTCAGCAAGAAAGTATTTCATCACCGTGCATATTTAGCATGCGGCTCGCCTGCTAGACTGCTGACAACAGTGTGGCAATTGCAACTATGGCAGTGACTCTTGTGACATAAATACAAGCTGTTTTAAAAGAACTTATTTCTAACAGAGCTATGAAGCATCCATCAAACACTAACTTCTGTAATTTCTATCATTTTGGTTGCATTTTGCTTAAGTGGCCTGAGCTAAGTGCGTATAAAAATATCAATGAAAGGCTCAAGAGCTTATCTGTTCACTAGAATAAAATAAAACAGTCAACCAGAATACAAAAGAAAACAAAAAAGCTTTGTACTGCTCTACCAGATTTTAATTCCAAGCACATACCCGTCACATAAGGTTAGATTAGCCTGTATAACCATGTTTGTTGTAATGGAGATCCTGACAGGCCCTTGACTATAGTGGCAAAAAATGGCAGCACAATAATTACTTTTCATCTTTGTAAGATAATCTTCCTGCAATTGTGAAGCTTTTAGCACAGGACAAAATGATAGCCCTCAGTAATTCTCAATTACAACATAGCCCAGCATCTTTTCACCGTTTCACTGGGTACTTCCACTTTCTTTATTATTTGATGGCATCACGGAATCACTGAGATGGGGAAGGAGGATGACCTCTGGAGATCATCCAGTCCAACCCTCCTGCTCAAAGCAGGGTCAGCTGCAGAAGGCTACTCAGAACCATGACCAGTCAGGTTGTAAATTTGTTACTGGCAGACATGGAGGCTCTCACCAAGATCAGTTCTTCCTCACTAGAAGAGCAGCGCTTTTCACGCTTTGAGAGGAGAGTAGACTGAGAAGCACCAAACCCACTTTCACAAATGGAGATCTGATACTCAAGCCACATGAACTGCCCTACTCCTGCACAAGGTCTGTCAAAGCTCAGAACTGAACTCATTCACCAAGTTCTAAGGTCAGCAGCAGATATAAGACCAAATCTCCTGAACTGGCCTTAATTAAATGCCCTATTAATGACTAACTTCTCATCATGGCACATGGTACAAATGTAGACTTTCAGGTAGGGATTGCTTCAGAAAAGGGACCAGGCTGGCAGCCTGGAACCTCTGCAGCAGATGTCGTCTTTTCACATTGTGATGAAAGTTTAGTTAACATGTAATTACTAAGCTAACTAGTTACTGACATGCAAAACAATCTTTATTGAATTAGGACAAGTGATGTTTGTGATTGACATATCAACATAATCGAACCCCTTATCTAGTCACATAAAGAAAAAACAAGTTAATGAGAAGATGGCAAACACAGCAGACGTCAGTAATCCTTTAAAGCCCCAAAACCTAATCATTACCTGCTTTTCTGACACTCTTAATGATTTTAGAAATTGCAGTGGTAACAAAGTTGGGTTTAGATGATTTTAACAAACTGCCACAATACCAAAGGTATTTCCAAAGAATACCTTTCTCTTTAAGCACACGTTGAAACCAAAGACCATGTTTCCCTAATACAGCATGTCAGCCGAATACCACTTTTTTTTGGTTTAATGATGCATTTTTTAGCATTTCACAGATCAACATGACATCAGACACTATGTAAAATTCTGTAAAATATTTGTCAAAATTTGGTACTTACCTAAACATTAAAATCAGTGTACCCAGGGAGTATGTAGGTTATCACACGGTCTAGTGACAAGCAGCACCTATTCCCTACTCTGCCACAGCCTCTTCCAGCTCTAACCAACACATCAATAACAGTAACAAAGTACAGAAAGCAACCCCAACGGTGCTTCAGTAAACAGCATCTAATTCAGAACCATACTGGCCCATGAGTATATATTAAATGGTACCAAACACTGCACTTGTAGACCTTAGTAGGTCATTTGTCACCAGGCTCAGGAGAAACAGAATTGGTTCCATTAAATTTTGATGCTGGAAATGGACCACAGTTCAAGGAAGTCAGTACCTTTCTCATTTACTTGTACATGCATTTGCTGATTAAAGCCCTTACCTCAGGTTTAGTTTTATTTACACTGATGAAAACTCTTAATGAACTCAAGGGAGTTACTCTGAATTCATGGATTAACTTAATAGAAGAATTTTGTGTTCAACCCTTTTTAAATAATATTTTCTGAAGGTGAAAGAGTGAAAACTGTTTCTCTTATGCTGCTCTTTCAGATAGTTAATTAAAAAAAAAATCCTGTATGGACTTTTTGCTCAAGTTCACATGCTGATTTTCTGTACAGTGAAAGCCATTTATGTCATTATTACTTTTTTTCTGGACAAAAATCAACCCCTAGAAATTTTTGATTAATTTACAGCTTGATGCATAAAAGTGAGCTTGTGAAATTACCAGAAGAGGTAAATAAATGATTCATGCGGGTTGGTTTTGCATGAATAAATTATTTGTTCCTTCTCTGTGTTTCATTTGATAGAAGAATGCAAAATTAATGCTACTCTATGCAAATAGAAAGCCTTTTATAAAATTCTGACCTAATTATAGGTGTTTGCTAAGAAACATGTACTTGAGTTTTCAGGAAAAAATTCTTGGTGCCATATTAGTGTCATCAAAAGAAAGATTCAAACAATAAAATATGCCATTTGAGGATATTTAATAGAGAGAAGTACATATGATTCATATTTCTGTCTTCCTGAACTATTTTCACCCTTTTGGAAAGGTGATTAGCTTGGTACCCAAAATACTACATCCATACAGCTAATGTTTTAACACAGCCTATGATGCAAATGGAATCACTGCATATCATGCAAAGATGTGTATCCCAGAAGATTTTCATTAATGCCAATAAAATAGATGGCACTTAAATTGTCTTGTAGCCAAGGAAACAGAAGCACCTGCCAAGTATTATCCCCCAGATTTCTCCTTCAGAGACAGCCAATGTGAGCAGTTCAATCCAATCCTGCAACACGTGATGGCCACATTAATTCTTAAATCATTAGGCCTTCAATCACAACCATGCCTGCTGACTTGCAATGTGTTTTTAATAAGAACTGTTCACAAAAAACAATAATAAAAACACCAAATTATTTCTTGATAACTCCGTTTGAAACAGTGCAAAACATCTTCCTTTGGAGCGGTCTTCAGCAGAGCCAAAGACAGGAGAACACAGCCTTTCATCCCCAAGCACACGAGAAATCTTCCAGAGGAGTTAGAACTGGTATCAGCTGTTATCTCAGAGCAAACAGCCATTCCAGCTGTGGCAACATGAGCCTCCCTAATTTCCCACCAACAGGCTCTCTCTCCAAGTCCCACAGCCCCTCTTTTACAGAAAAGTTTCATTTCAATGTTTTGCTTTTAAATTTTGTGAACACACAACCAAGTTTTCATTCATACCCTGGCTTCAGTCACAGCATACCAGTTGCCTTTTAGCACCTGCCCACATGTAGGTATACTCCCATCCCTCAGGTTTCATCATGTCATTTCACTGATTTAAATGTGAATTTATACCATTGCCAACAGGAGCAGTATTAATTTAGATTTTACAGTTTTACATCTTTAGCTGCTAACCACAAAGAAATTCTGTTAGCAGGATTTCATCAGAATAACCGTCCAATAATTTCAAAAAAATATCCATCAACCATTTCAAGGATTTAGATATAAGCAGAAATCAAACTTAAAACTATTCATCTATGAATATGAAGATACAAAACATTCCAAACCTAAAGATGACCTTTAATCTGCACGTCAGCAAAGCAAAAGGAAACATTACTGCACGATGCTGATGAGAAGCTGGGTAGGAGCCACAATAAAAGAAAATTTGTGCGATCAACCACTGTATTTTCTACAGCAGCATTTCTCCAGACATTTTAATTAAAACATACACAGCCCTTCAAGAATATACTTAAAGGCTTATTTTAGATAATTCAGAACGAATGAAACGAGTATTCCCTGTTTGATCAGTAGTGCACATTTCGGGTATGTCCATGCAGTAGCTTTGGCATATTTGCGGGTACTTTCCCCCAAGGCTGTTCCACTGCTCTCACACTAACAAGCCCTGTTTGTATCTGTGATAGACAGACAGACAGACAGACAGACTGATTGATTCAATCAATCTGAGGGTTGCAAGTGGTGTTTTGCAGCAGAATTGCACAAGAAGTTTCCATTAACCAATAAGTGTGCTCCTACCTCTGCAGCTGCTGGTTCTTCAGATCCAGTCTCTCCTCTCTGGTTACAGCCTTCACTCCTTGCTCTCCCTCCCGCTGTATTACAACACACTGAATGGCCCCAGGGTACCAAATGATTTAGCCTACTCTACATATTAAATATGGACAAGGATGTCATAGTTACTCTATCAGTCTGTCAATTGCAAATTTAAACAGTAATAACTCATATTTGTTACCGGATGACTCAATAGCAACCTCAACACCCTTCCCCAGCAGTGACGGACAACAGCCTCTGTGTATCTATACTGAAGGATGGAATTCCATCTTAAATGTGTGATATACATTTAATTCAAATTTATGGAAAATAATTATTTAAAATGTGTATCCACAAAGCAATGACACATTTCTCAGGCTCCAGCCATCCGCTGCTTACCAACAGCACAGGCACAGTCCTGCACTCAGGTGCTTCCTCAGTGCAAGATGCACCAGGCACCTCATCCCCCAGGAGCAAGCAGTTAAGCTGGAGCCAACTTAGATCTAGATGAATCTGGCAGATTTTACAAGTAACGTGGGCAATTAGCAAGCTAGAGGTTAAACAATCACAGCACTCTGGTACTTTATTCCGAGCTTGAATGCCCTTGATAGAAATCAGTGAGGTATCTACTCCAAACATTTTTGTTTCTGTACACAATGTGGCTGCTACAATTCAAAACAGATAATTTAGTGGGTGGATCTGTAATTAAATTATTATGGCTCATATCTAATTAAAACAGATTTCAAGGCACATTTCAAGCTGTGGTTGGATGTCAGTTTTAAGTTGCTTCACACGGCTTGGCAAGCAATCA
Source organism: Pterocles gutturalis (assembly GCF_000699245.1). Taxonomy (NCBI): domain Eukaryota; kingdom Metazoa; phylum Chordata; class Aves; order Pterocliformes; family Pteroclidae; genus Pterocles; species Pterocles gutturalis. Next base: position 24,372 of record NW_010126160.1, on the reverse strand, counting down.
CACTGAAGGAAGGCAGAGGGAAACAGCATCCAAGACTAAGAAAAGGAGGATCTAAAAATAAAAGTGTTTTGGAATGACTGCCTTTCATTTTGAACCCAGCATTGCATTATTGGCATGATACCATCCAACATCACAGATCTCTCAAACAGGCCTTGAGACTCACAGAAAGAAATAATACACAACCGAAAATGCACAGACCATGGCTGAATCTGGGTTCTATACACAGTTCAACAAAATGCAGCTGAACAGAAGCCTTCCAGCTTTATGGGAAAACAGTTTCAGAGTGAACATGTAATTACAAGCTAGACAAGTCAGAAGGGTATAGCCTGGTAAGACACACTACACAACCCATAATCTGACAGTAATGAAAAATTATCAGGCTTTACCCTGGCACAGACCATCCCAGCTGGATTTGACAGTGTGCAGGACAGACACAGGTATACTGCACAGCACAGAGAATTACTATCTTGGCACCCCCGGCTGTCAGCACCAATACACATTCTCAGCAATGAATTACGGGACACGCAGGGTCTTGGTGTGTCAAGACAAGACAAACCATTTCCATTCTTTGCAGACAGACTTACCCTGTGGAAGGTATCTGAAAATATCTAGTTGCTCTGCACCATAATGTCTTGCAGCTCTAAAAGAGAAAAATAAAGAACCAAACAATTTAAAATCAGAATTCTACAGTCCACTAAGATTTTGGGTCAAACAGTACCTCATCTGAAAAGCAGCGGTCTTTTTATATTGTCAGAAAAAGATGCATTTTAATTTCAAAAGTATTCAAAAGTCTAGCGTCAATATAATTCCTGTTCCAACAACTATTTGACTACTTTGCCCTTGCCAACACGTTACTCAAAAATGTTGATTACTTTTGTACTGTCCAAAGCCTTTGAAACACTCAAGGAAAAATGTAGGGCCTGACTCAAACTAGTACTAATCTAAGGGAATTTTGAACTTCCCTTTTTTCCACAAACTTATAAGTGTGACATGATAATTAATTCTGATGTCATGTGCCTACATGCAATGCAGCATGGCTGCCACCCCTCTAAACAATGCAAACTACTTGAGGATAAATCCAGAAAATATTAACTTTTCTCCATGAAACACAATGGGTTTTGTTGCCCTTGAAAGAGTCTCTTAGGACATTCAGTTCATTTTGCATGGAGAAGTGTGAGACAGTTAATTCATTCGTCAATCTTTGTCTGCCCTATAGATCCTTGTTATGAATTTGCTGGCCCCCATATTTGCATTGGATCACACGTACTTCTATCTGGGTTGTATGTTTTATTGACTGCTGCATCTAAAAATTGTTCCTGTTTGCAAATAGCAGAACACAGAGAAACACTTACACAGATCTCATACTGTACTAACCTATATACAGCCATATATACATATATAATTAATGCAAGATAGATATGTACCTGGCTGGTAATATGCCGTAACAACTTTAACAATAAAAACCAGCCATGAAGACCGCTTTACGGCAACATTATTGCTGTGATTCTTGCACCTTCCTTCTTGTGCTGTCTGTCATGGCATCTTACTCCTTGGAGTAAATGTTTTGCTCCAAGAAGAACAAAAATGCTGTCACCAGAAAGGGAACATTTCAGTCACTTCAGAATTAGTGGTTAATCCAAATTCACTTTACAATCAAGTTAAAAGGAAGACGTCATCTAATGCTCTGCAGCCCTGAACACAGAGTGTACGTTATCACCTGCCCAATAGCTCCAGATGTGTCATGTACGCACACACGGATTTATACGGCTCCAAACGTGTGAGGCGCCTTTCCTATTACAAGTGGTTTTGAGACAAATTCAGAAAGATTGTTATTATACCACACTAATGTGGAACCTGACAGATGCTCCTTCCACAGCAGCAAGCTGCCAGAAAAGTGAATTTCTCCAGAGGAGAGCTGTGTCTCTTCTGAACCATGTGGCACGTGTGACAGGCCACCACCACGGCTGTCATGAACTGAGTTTCATGACCACCTTTTACAAACTGTACAAGGGGTTTGAAACAACCAAGTTTAAAAATGTTGCTCCATTAATTTATTTTCTTTCATTTTCTTCCATTCACCCAAGTGGGATTTTATTTCTACATAAAATTTAACACTAAGTAAATGGATACATTTTCAGAAGACCTCAAGGTGCTGAAGCCACCCTGGGACTGAACCCATGAGAGCAACAAGCAGGAGCTGAAAAGCCAGCTCTGGTCTCCTTTGGGACCTCCCCCCAGCACACCCACCCTGCTCACTAATTACTTCACCTCCCTCTTTTCTCTGCACTTTTCCTTATGCACTTAAATACATTTCAAATGTAATTACATAAAAAATTGCCTGGTTCACGCAGGAACTAATAAGTCCATGTAAGTGCTATTACAAAACTCAAATCAAAGGCCCTGAATATTGCCACTGCAAAGTAATTAAGCCAGTAAAACTATTGGTGACTTGAAGTGCTCTTTCATTAGTAAAGAGAATGCAATTATTTTTCTGCCACTTTTTCTTATTCTATTAGTCTGACACGCAGGAACAGCCATGCTAAGCAGCCTGATTTCTCTCGAGGCTCCCTGCCTCTCCAAGCACATTTACACACCAGCTCTCTGCAATGGAAGTCACAGAATCATAGAATCATTCAGGCTGGAAAACACCTCAACGATCATCAAGTCCAACCGTCAACCCAACACCACCTAACTCACTAAACCATGTCCCGAAGCACCACATCTACACATTTCTTCATGGTCAACACGCTGCCTCCGCTGTCAGGACTTAACACCCGGCTATTGAACTTAAAGTTTATCTCCTGCCAGCTAACCTGAGCCGCATCCTTAAACCCTTTTGCTTTCACTGAGGATTAAATAAAATTCCAAACAGTTAGGAAGGGAGCACATGTAGCATGAGGGATTTGAGGGGAAAACTCATACGGCATTTTTTGCTTTGTGTTTTACTAAGAGCTTGATGTCTTCAGCAGCAAGAATATATTGCTGAAACATAGCTGCTCACAGAGGTGACACACTTGCATAGTAGAATTCCAGGAATTCTTTCTGAAACCATGTGTTGCTATGTAGTATTTTGTTATCTCAGTTTTCTCTTCTTTGATTGAATTCTGAATATATATTTATGACAATAGTGTGTGAAAATGTAATTTTTAAATTATTCAAAAACCCGAGATCTCACTACTCATAGGGGAGGGGACAGGGAGGAGCACACAGCCGGAATGTGCCAGGGTGCCAAACCCAAACTCAACGAGGGAATAACTCCATCCAAAATATTTGCTGGCATACGAGACTGGCAGGCAACCAACTACAGAAAGCTTTGATTTAACACAGTCAAAGGAGTTTTGTTCTAAGGAAAATAATGATTGTACAGTACTCCCATCTACTCTCAGAGAGCTGCAACACGCAGCTGGACTCAAAGTATGAAACAAGAGGGACTCATTCATACCTAGCTCGCAAACCGCAGCACTGCGCCGGCACGGCCGCTCATGCAGCCAATGTGCGAGGCTTAAATACCTACACAGGAAAGTAGTTAAAATTTTTAAAGTTCTTTTTCCCCTCTTATAAATGTTTTGTGGCACGTGAAGAAAAAAACCTCCTAACATACTGGTTGTTAAACAGAATTCAACTCTGATGACAGGCTTCTGACTGTCAAGGATGAAATTACAATACAATCAAAGCTATTAACTGAAGAAAAATTGACCAATGGCTTAGCTACAGATACGCTCTAGCAAGCAGAAGCAGAGCTTAAGTAAAGATGGAAACACAAGTTAATGTAGTTTTCATTAAAAAAAAGCTGAAAGGATAATTATCTTTGATTTCCAAATGGAGTGAACTTCTCTGAGCAGTTTACATGAAGTACCAGTAACCAGAGAACCCTGTAAATTGGGCCAATTTCTGCCAAACTCTAACACTAGTTGTTCGCCCATTAGTTCTGAAACTGTATTTAAAATATTCTTGTCCTTTACAATACAAAATATTTTCAATTCTACTGCTGTTACATGGATCTTCCACTGAAGCAACCTGGTATGTGTCAGAATTTCATGACCCTCTTAATTACGGTAAGAGGTTGCTTTTTCCCCCCTTCCTCTTTTTGGTAACAGCAAAAGTTAATGACTGATAGCACAGAACATTATTGCCCCATAACGCATATGAGCAACACGTAACTACTCAAACGAGCCATCACCTAGACTACGAATAGCCTGTAACTGGGACCGCCACAAAGACAGTCCAGGCTGAAACAACCATGTGTCATTTTTGACATTTAAAAATGCCAAGCATAGCTCCTCTGAATCAAGGGCTTACATCGTCAGCACCAAGGTTGCTGGAAGTCTTACAAGAGGTATACAGCAGCATGACAGAAATACAACTAACGAGATGAGGCAGTGACATTCATTTGAGATTAACTGGTGAGTAATCAACTTGATGAAGTTTATGATCCTTGAACTAAGAGTAATACAAAAGCACAATGTCAACAATAAAGTGGTAACAGCTAATGAGAGTACCCTTCTGCAAATAAACTGAAATCCTTTTTTCTTTGGCTGGAGGCAAAGGCAGCATCAGACAATTTCAAAAGCAACAAGTGCACTTTCTCTTGAAGGCTTCTAAACCATTAAATTAAATAATGCCTTTGCTCTTTGAGTAACCTTTGGTAATTGTTGGGAGAAAAAAAATATTTGTGATGCTTTTCAACTTGAGTGCAGCACGTATCAAAATTTATATTAAGACATTTGAGCAGTAATAGGAACATCAGGAGAAAATTTGTTTATTTACAAATGCATAAAAACCATATTTAAAATAACATTAGGGAAGTTGAACAAGTAATGAAAAAAATATAGTGGAGTATTCCCTCATAATTCCTTATTCTTTTAATAAAAAAAAAAAAGCACCCTCCTCACCCCTCCAACTAAACCAAACCAAAAAAAATCGTTCACCTGAAAAGTACTGGACTTAAAAAACACTGAATTAGAAATTGATTCATTCTAATATAAATAAGAAGCAAAGCTTAACTCAGCTTAACTCCAAGGGTCAAAGTTGCAATTTCCAATATAGAAATTAAGTTCTCCCCAACCTAGATGCATTCTGATCTAGGAAATCTCCCATTACCCTGTTTTTCATTTCATAGGCTTTGTTTCAATTAAATGTCAGCAAACATGAAACCCTGTAGTACTTTGAAAAAAGTTAACCCTTGAAATACTGTGGAGCATTAAGGCAACTTGTCAATATTCCTCTACATCCAAGAATGGCAGAAAAGCTGCTGCAGTCTTTGAATTCAATGGAGCCACGCTGACTTGGAGCTATTCAGCATCTGTCTCATGGCATCAGACTTATTTTCTTGCAACTATTGACTTGGGACAAAAAATTTCAAAGCCATAAAAGGCCACCAGAAATTACAAAGTGGGAGTCTTCTACATATGCCTTTAAAAATCCCACCTTCATTTCCCTTGCCCAACACCGAGCAGAGAACCCGTCTGATCCTTTTCATGAGTTAAGACAGGACCTGGAGAGGGTCTACTCAAGTACTTCAGAGATAGACTTGGGCTTCTGTCCCATTATTATTCTGACAGTCACAGGAATTGCCAATTTACTTCTCCCTAATGTCCCAATTTCCCTCTCCAGCTTACAACTTGTCTGAACAAAACACTAGAATTCACCAAGCCACTAAGCAATTCTTTAGGATTATTACTGCATTCAATTGTTTGTATGTTCAGATTTTTCTAGATGTTCCCCAACCAATTTCTCCTCCTCGCTGTGCTGTCTCACCAGGAGCTGCACTTATTTCTTTTAAAGCACTTTGTTATTTCGTTGACATCTTATTTGACATCCACCTGACCTGTGCAAAAAGCACAGCTACTATGTTTATAGTTTGATTCTGTCTGGAAAAGTGTTTTTCGGGTTTTTTCAGGTTTGGTTTTTTCGGGTTTTGTTTTGTTTTGGGTTTGTTTGGTTTTGTTTTTTGGGGGGGTTTGGGGGGTTTTTTGTTTTTTAAATAAGCACTATATGAGGAAATTAATCAGTAGACAAACAGTGCTTTATTATTGTCACTCTAGTCTTCAGTACTGAAAATATTGATGATCACCCTCCTACAGAGAAAAGCAGATCTCCCCTCACAGAACAAGATGGGGAAAACTTCTACAATGATTTCTTTTAATTTCTCTTCCCTCACCAGTTATAGGAAAATAAAGTGAGTAATCTGGCCGATCCCTACCAGTCATGTGCCTTGTCCTGGGAGAACATGCTAAGGAACAAATAAATTCACAACACTTAACAAAGAGAAGCTTCAATGAAAGCAAAAGAAGACCACAAGCTACTGAAGGAAAGAAATCTCTTGCTGGGGAATGAGGAAAATGCATTTTACAGTGTCCATCCCCAGCACAAATCTAGTAAGGCAAAATATTGAGCTAGAAGCTATGCAGCTTGGTGGGAACAAAAATTTAGCCTTTTTTATTGTGGATTTGTACTTGGTGTTATTCACACATGAAGAGCTTTTTCCATCATTCCTAAGGAATGGCAGGAGGTGCCATTTCTTATAAAAACTCTTTTCTCAGCTGCTAATCTCAGGAAACCCTTTCAAGATTATCCTCACCTCCACAGCAATACCACGGCAGCCAGAATTCAAGCCTGCCCTTCTCAGGCCATCAGAGCTGTCTCCCCACAGACCCCACTTCTCAGCCTGAACCTCTCTTCAGTGCACAGTACCAGATCCAACCCTCTTTATCTTCGTTTTTACCATAACTGTGTCTCCTCAACAAAAGCCCATCTCAACACCAAATTATTTCTGATCCATGGTTTTAACCAGAGCCTGGCTATGTGCTAAGACACCTCTATCCACATTTCCCACATCGGTGTCACTTACCATAGACCAAAAGTGCCAAGGGATTTTGAAGGCTAAGGAATACCAACAATTAAATCAACTTGCCAGAGATGTACCCTTCACTGGGGCTGTTACCTTGCTTCAGAATTACTCATATTAACCTGAGATTACAGTAAAGTTTTAAAAAGTACTCTTTTTGCCATTAAAAGACAGGCACCGAGCTGGGTTTTCCTAACAAATTCCAGACGTGGTTTCAACTCTGTGATACAACAGGTGCCTTTGGCTATACTGTTCCAACTGTTTGAAATCAAGTTAAACAGCAAGAACAGAGTTACATTTGAATCCGAGTAGGCTAAAAAAATAGAAAACAAATATGCTACACAAGTAATGAATCTAGCTGTGCACGCTGAGACTCTTCAGCATGCACATTTATAATGATTTACCACAAAACTGTCAGTGCATCTTAATACTACAGAAATTCAAACTGAACACTGAAAGAGAGAAAGATTGCTTGAAATTCAGCTAAATGTGTGCTTCTGTCTGACATAACAGCAAACCAAAGGAAAAAAGGTTTTAATTTCAGTGGGTGGTACAATTTTATGATAGAGGGAAATAAATTTCATCAAGTATGACTGACATTTCTGGAAACTGTGTTAGCTTTGTTTCCAGCCATCACATCAAAATAGATTTGGGTGTTTCTATTCAGATCAGCAGCATAATCAAAAGACCAGAAAACATCTCCTTCCTACTACACCACTTTGCATTAGGACTTCCCTCTGATCTTGAAACCTACATTATTTAATTAAAAACAAATATCTTTCAAAAGCCAGAGCCAGTTTTCTTCATCATCTTTATAGTATTTCAGGTGTGACAAAACAAATTCTCTTTTCAAGTACTATGTTGTCTTACAAATATTCATTATTAGAAAAAACCCTGTGCTCTCTCAAAACATCAGGCAATTTTTGAACTGTGACTACTTGTAGAAAGTAATTTCCAACCCTAGCAACCTACAGAAACTCCGCTTGCTATATCCATGCTGAAATCTGAGCAGCGGGTAGTGGGAAAGATGTATGAAGGTCACAAGGATGATTTGATACCAACGTCATGGTTTCACAGGTTGTCAATCTGTCACGAAAATTCCCTGTGGAGGTTCACAAACAGGTCCAACAAGAGAAAAGTTACTTTCCTCTCACATGTACCAATAAAACAGCCTTCCTTAAACCTTTCTCCTCTCATTGCCTGGAATCACGATACCTGCGACACTGAGAACACACTGGTTTATTCCTTACTTTCAACAAATGCAGTTCTGCTCAGAGATGCAACCACAGAGAAAAACCGCAGATGTGAGGGGGAAAAACCAGCCTGGGGATGGCTGATCTCAGTGAATGAGAAAGGGCAGCAGCACAGGGTCACTTTGTTTTTTTTATAGTGAAAGAGAATGATGCATCTGCTGGAGTCACAGCATAGCATGCTGGCCTGTAACCTTGTGTCTCTAACTTTGGATGTGATTTGATGTATGCACACCCAGTTCATGGGCTGCTCAGAAGCTTCATCCCTCAGCTCCGAGGCTTCCGATGCTATGATTTATCAGCTGGCCACTGGCCTATATTGATGTAACCTAACCATTCAGTTCAAAGGCTGAAGTATCAGTACCAGATTTATGGCTTCTTTAAAACATCTTCAACAAACCATCATCTAAACTACAATAAGAAATTAATTTTTTAATTAATTTTCTTGGGTTTAAACCAACCTTTCTTAAAATTACCGCAGTGATTCAGCAGCAATGATCAGAGATTATCTGTGTTGGCCATCCTCTTGCATGCTCCTGGCCTCTTACAGTATTAAGACCACTGTAAACATATTTTTCTGCCCCAAAGCCGTTTAGTAGAAGAAATTATCTTGTGGGACCAATGGCATAAGGTCAGAAGACAAAGGATGAGTGACTGCTCATTCACTTTAGGAGGGATTGGCACAGAATATTCACATCTAATTAGCTCACAAAATTACTGGTTTATTTCCAAATATTAAGGGTGTTTAAATTAAGTGTCATGTACTTACAAAGAATAAATGCAATAAGAGATTGAGGAAAAACTGATCTTTTGTAGTACCAGCTGGATTTGCATGGATGCAGCCTCCACCAGCAGATGGTCACTTATGTGAGAGCTGCCTTATTCTACAGGTGTCAGGAGCACTGTCTGCCAGAGACAGTCTTCACACTCTAACGTTCAGATGTTTACTTTGACATTTAATTAATCAAATTATCATCTGGGGCCCAAATCCCTCATCTACCGATACAATCTGTATCTGAAAACCAGACCTCTGTTCATTTTCTCTTAAGTAACACATCAACCCTTTTACTTACCATAAGCAAATGTGTTCATAGTGTCTAAGAATGCATGGTGGTGTGCTCCCAATGCTCCGTACAGTCCAGGCTGGCTCCAGCAAAACGGAAAATACTAATGTTTTGCTGCAAGGTTATGCTGTTCAAAGGAGAAAACATCTATGAACAAGGACAAGAAAGGTGTTGGGCAGATCAACAGCGGCTGTATAGAAGTGCAGCAGGTCCAGAAAAACATGCTGGATTTATGAAGTCCCATGGTAAAGTCTGGCTTTATTAGAATGTCCCAAACTTAAGTAATCCTGAGTGGCTGGAGTATTTATGAGCAGAACACAAGTGTGGTCAGGTGAAACAACACTTACTGGGCAACAAAAAAAATTTGCAGGCAAGCCATCTGCTGTCCAAGAGAGCAATAAAGCAGTTCCTGAAGCACAAACATTTACAGGCAGAACCAAGCTCTGAGTTGTGAGTTACTGGCAGGTTGTGACTATGGTTTCAAAGAGCTTTCACCTTACCAGCTGCTCAGCAGCAGCTGTTGGAGCAAACTCTTCAGTTCCTATCTGGAAGAATTAAGTCAAAAACTGGTTTTAAAATTGAGACTGTGTGTGTTCTGCCAGCTGTACAGCTCTATATAGGCAAAGAGAAAAATCAGACTAAGAGATGTGAAAAACACTCATATGAACATATTTGATGATGATGAACATTGATTAATGCGGAGCAACTAGGGAACTGAATTTTTAGAAATAAGTATTTCCCTCTAGACAGTTGCCATTCAAACCTCAGAAGTCGAACACAGAAATGTAAAATAAACACTATCAAGCATTTCCACATGCTACTAATTGAATCCACTTAACAATCACAAAGAATTTTTAACTACACTACCACTGTATCCGTATATATAACACAATGGTAAAGAAAACATCTGATATACCCCTGAACCACTGGAATGGTGGGAAAAGTCCCCAAAGCTGCTCCTCACAAGCACTGAATGAGTTTGTCCTTCATCTCTTACTTTTTTCCTTAAAAAGCTGAGGACATAGCAGGATTTCTGAAGACATCAGATGATGTGCAAGTGCAGCAGAGTACTTTGACTTGCATCAAGATTTAGTCTAGAGTTAAGCTAGTTCAACAATAAAGGATATCAAAAGGGCGACAAGAGCATATTGCCTACACTTAATTGACCTGCTCTAAGCATCAGCCCAAAGAAGCTGGGAATAAAGCCCAGAAGTTGGTAGAAAGGCAGAAAATGAAAATAAACATTTGACAACATGGAACAACTTACTATTTCAGATTTGAATTAGAACAGATGAGGTTATCAACCTCCTTTTTGTAATGGCAGTACTTCGAGCAAACTGGTAGTGGACTGAATGTAAAAAAATGTAATTGCAATCAAACAGATCAAAACCCCAAATTACTGCAAGAGAGAGCTTCTCCTGTTGCGCAGCATTCTGGAACACCAGAGCTAGTATCAGCACAGGCTGGCACTAAAACCAGCCAGTTCTCTCAGGTCTTCTCTGCTTGCTGTGAAAAATAATGATCTGTTGATCTTGGTTTGTCATTCAAACTGTGTACCCACTAAGTCAGCAGCTGTCTACTGGATCGTCTGTGATGTTTACCAACTGTCAAAGCAAGACAACCAAAAATACAAGAACAAAACTTCCAGAAACACTTTAAAAATGGCATTTGTCAAAAAGCCCTGACAGTAATAGCCATTAGAGTTTAAAAAAAAACCTCATCCACAATGATATTATGACCACATATATGTCTGCACAGAAAAGCATGAATTTATATCGTACTTCCAATATCAGTAAATTTTTGAGTGTCATTTTTTTGCACTTCCATTATGGAAAGTGAGTGTGAATGGTTTGTGCTCAGTTACATAGCAGAAAACAACGCTTTGCAGGACAAATTTACAAAAAAAAACCCTTTCAAAATAATTATTATTTTATCATCTTCACATTTCTTTTTATTATAGTACATGTTCTTTCCCATTCCCAGATGTGAAAGCTTTCCAAGTAATTCCCTGTCAGGGGTTATTTTACCCTATACAATCCCTTATCTTTCCTATAAACACAATGAACAACATACCTAACTGCTGAAGAGAAGAATCTTTTTGAAAGTGAAGAAACCACTACAGCTATCACAAGATACAGTCTAAAAGAAAGGATCAAAGCTTCCACTAGCAAAGCCAGTGAGGCAGGTGTGAGCACAAGTAGCTTTGGTTTATGTATATATGTCTGAAGTATATGTTCAAGCAGCCTTGTTAAATTACAGGATCTTTAAAAAAGAATCAGACATTTTCTGAAATGGAAGCTGAGCCAGGCTGGGGGAAACCAAGGAGAGGGGAGTGGTGGGTCCTGAGCCTGGGACAGACTGAGGCAAAGAAAAAAGAGCTTGCGGCTTTGGCTGGTTGATTTGCCTGTGGGATTTCAGTTTTAAGTGGGAGAAATCTGTCACATACCTCAGCACCTATTAGACTCAGGAAGCTGAGAGAATCCCGCTGCATCCATAGGAACCAAGTTATCACAACTGTCCAAAATCAGCCAAAAGGAAGACTCCAAACTGCAAGTTATTTGAAGTCAACAATTTCTTCAAAGAAAAAAATTCAAAATGCATCAGAAAAGAATACCAAAGCATTTCATCTAACCATCAGTGACTCTAACTTCCCTTCAATAGGTCATAACTGACCCGTATCGTAACACTTTCTGCAGTCCCCCAGCACTGCATAATGATAAGAAAAGCAAGTCATCTACAGACCAACTTGCAGCAGGAGACAATTGCAGCAGTAAAACACAGATTTAAGCCAAGGACAAGGCAAAGGAGGAATACAAACAGTCCTTGACAGATTTTCCCACACATTCCTGCAATATGACAAACACTAGGGAGCAAAAATTCTTCAATAACATTCAAAACTTCAGAGCTAGATACACCTCTGTATACCAAATTTACGTGCACAACTGTGTAAGAAAACCAGATAACAGACTGAGTAGTGGCAAGGTCATAATTTGTCTCACACAAACATCCTCCAATCTGTGCACAAAGGACATGCAAAGTACATGCTCAAGTGCATCCCTTTCTAAATAATTTAGATAAACAGTCAGATAGCATAAAAAAATATAAAGACAATTTTCTCATTATAAACACTACAGCTGCACCCAGAAACCCAAGTCAGCTGCACAGCTAAAAAAGGTGGAAGATGAAACAGCCCCCTACAAGCCTAACCCTGAAAGCGCTGCCACGCACCGGACTGCAGAAACTGCTCGTGGTACCTGACACTGGAGATGCGCTTAAGCTTTTGCAGGATCAGAAAATTACAGGCAAAAGAATAAACAGCTGGAGACAGCAGAAGATAACTGAGACAGACTTACTCCATGCAAGAAAGATGGTAACACTTCAGTTATTTTCACCTTAAAACATTTTATTTTCAGTAATACAGCAGTTTTTGTTCAAGTCTCATCACATCCCAAAAGATTTACATGAGCTCCTTCCAGCTCTCTAGTTTTGGACAGACACTCCACGTGTTTACCCCCCTGCTGCTCATTTTCCCCCACAGTGGAGGAAGGACAGGAGGAAGCCTGGCTGGAAAGCTGACATGTTTTGCACAGAGACGGGAAAGTTTTGGGAGAAACAGATTCAGGGAAGTTGCAAAAAGCTGCAAGATGTGCCTGTGATTTAAATGTGGATTTTTTTTACCTTTTTTTTTTTTTGCCATGTGGTTAGACTATGTGTATTAGTGCATTAACAAGTTTTGTGCAGTGCAGCTGGAGAATGGCAGGAGCCTGAGCCAGCCCCTCCTGCCTCACAGAAAATACTCTGTCCTCCCTCCATATCGGCACCAGGGACTTCAACAAAGCAGAGCCGGGGCTGGCACTGCTGTGAATCAGCCCTCTGTGCCCAGCTGCCTCGCCGGGCTCCAGGACGCACCCGCCGACACATTCAGACATTCACTCAGCTTTCAACTGCTCCGCACCACCAATGGGGAAAGAAAAAAAAAAAAAAAAAAAAGGAAAAAAGAAAGTGAAGGGAAGCTTTTATGCTCTTTGCAGTTTATGCAGTGCCCTGAGAGGCAGACGGGGCTCCTGATCCCAAAGCGTGGCCCTTGGGCACTGGGCAGTGAGGAACAGCTTGGGAAGATCTTCCACAGCCCAGGCAGCCACAGCGTGACTTCCGCCAGGACTGTTCCCAGCAATCTTCCAGTTTAAAATATCTTGCTTTTATGCAAAAATCCTAATTATTGATTTTCTTGATTAGGCCATTTGTTATTATTAAAATCATTCTAAAGGCACAGACCATTTATTTGAATTTTGAGTTACTGTGAGAAAGTGAAATTAATCATTTTATGAGTACATTCATCCTCATCTTTCCAGTAGCACTGTAGGAAGGCTTCTCTAACACCCCGTCCCTTTCCCGATCTCTATTACATCCCAGAGGGAGATAACAAGACCCATAAAGAATGTGCTCATTGATCAGAAGGAGGGTAGAATCATTAACAAGGTTCAGACGGCAGGATGGCATACACAGAGCCCTAGAGCACTCTCCATGGAAAGTCTGAACAGAAGTGTTCCTTAAATGCATCAGAAGTGGTCCACGCTGCCTTGTAATTAGGCTCCCTAGAAAGATACTTCCCAACTAGACAGGAAAGTTTCAGTCATGAAGGTGAAGGAGCAGAAGCAGATTAATTACCCACCTCCGAGAAGGCAGGCACTGAAGTTTGCCAGCGCTAAACTCTCCATTAGCACTTTGCCACTACAATAAACAAGACTTGGAGAGAAACAATACCTCTACAAGCTTTTTTCTTTCTAGATTATGTGAAATCGGATTCTAGCCCAGAAATTTCCTTTCGAAGCACTCTGGAATTTTAAGAAATCAAACCATATTTAGGCAGAGACAAATCATGAAGGACTTCAGCCTGCTTGTGATACATCCTTGTGAAACACAACTTGTCTTTTGGGTTTCCATAAGAATATGACATGTCTATGTAGATCTAATGAAAGAGATTATGAACTTGAGGGGAGGCATTTTTAGGTGCTCAAGTGATGAGGCCGGTTCCTATATGTTCCTTCCACACTGCACGGGGAGAGCTACCTGCTTTCAGACCGCAGCTGGAGGTGCCCACATTGCTGGTGATCTGTTCTCTACAGGAGCATTTCCTTTTGTAGATTATACAAAAGAGACTACTGTCAGGAGATGGGAGTATTCCCCAGGCTGATGAACCCCACTGTTTCAAAGTCTCACCTTATGTGCAAACAGTAGGTGTAGATAATGCACATGATACATAGGCAATGCTGCACACAGAAGAGGTGAATTGGTGAAAACGTCTTGACTGAAGGTTAAAAGCACACTTCAGGTTTTGCAGATTAATGAATGTATTTTATGGGAATCCTGATGACAGTGTCCAGGAATTTCAGATACATCCTTGATAACAATTCAGCATCCTCAAACAAGAGCTAAGGCCATTGGCTTATAAAGTACTAAATAGCCAAAACCACCATTCTGATTGCCTAGTATTACTTTTTCAAGCATCGAATTTGTTCCGCTTTACAATCCACTGTATAAATTGGTTTTATGGACTCCAGCTCTCCTTATCTATTTTATTTCATCTGATCATCTGCAGCCAGGTGTTACAGTAGCAAGCCTGCTTTTAGGGTAGTTAGTAGTTAATGAAAGAAAAAAGGAGATTATCAGCAACCACTTTGAAATTGTCTTTTGTTTAGAGAGGGAAACAGAGTTAGAAGGAAAAGGGCAATACAAGGGAAGAAGGACAAGCAACTGGTTCCACCCCTGCCAGACAATCTCTCAGCCTGCCAGCTGTCAGATTAACAAGCAATATGGTACAGATTAACACCTGTAAACAGTTTAGGAGAAAGGCACATAAATCATTTCACTACTACTACTCTATCCTGAGTTCAGAAAAAAGAAAAATAACCAACCCTTTTGCTATTGTTCTCCACATTTAGCAAATGAAGTTCATACCTCGACAACATTTTTTAAAAAGTAGCTACAAGTATAACAGCACAGAAAGAGAGATGACAAGCCAAAAAACTCTGAAGGACACAGCAGGATATTTTTGTAAAATATAGATATGCCAAGTAAGTACAATTATTGCTGCCAAAACTCAGTAATTCACTAACAGCTGTTGAAAAAAGCCCATGTAATAATAATGCAAAACAAACACACATACAAACAATATTTACAAGCACTGCCATGCTTGTCAAAAGATGAATTTCCATGCTCCAATCACATAATACCGGTAACAAAAGAGTAGACAACCTTCTCAGAAAGAAAGAATTAGTTACTACTGACTCCAGTGGTTACTCTTCTCAGAATCATTACTAGCTTGAGCAGTATTTGTATTCACTAATAGTCCTTCTGCTAACACTGCTGCACTCCAGATTTGAAATATCAGGCTAGCTGAATCACCGTGATCGCCCACAATCCTCCACATCTTCAGGCAGGAGCCTCGTCTCTCTTTTCCCCCTACAAAGCTTCTCCCTTTCTCCTTTCTATAGAAAAGAACAAAGGTGCTTAGAGAAGCTAAAAGGAAAGGGGAAAAGAAAAGCCACCCTCACTCCTGTGGAAGGCAGAACGATACACAGGTAAATTTTTTTTTTTTTTTGTAGAGTTGGTGCAGCTCTTCTGCAGATACTGGATAAAAAAAGCACAGTGAGCTTCTCAGGAGTGAAGGTCACAGAGCCAGCATGTCGATTCCGGTGCCCCTGTTCTGCATCGCATGGTCACAGTAAGCCTCAGCACTTGTCTGGCAAAGCAGACACACTGCAGATTTAAGATAAGCAGCAGCTTTAGAGACAAGGCTTGGCCTGGGTGATAACTATTTTTAATACCCATACCTTTGCCAAATTTTTGTTAGTAAATTGTAATACAGAAAAAAGCAAACATAGTGTCAAACATTTATTAATTTCAGAACTGGATCCTAAAGAAAATTGTATTTATATATGGTCTGCACAAAAGTAGATCCTTTACCATCCTGGGTAACTTGTTTGTCTGTTACAATGTGACATAGGGAACCAAACATAGTTTGCAGAAACAGATTCAAGTTAATGTCATATCATTACAAAAAGTCCTAAGGGCAACCAGGTATAAGGTAATATCTTGTTGAAAACTCTAAGATATCCGCCACTACTATTCATTAAGACTTAAGTTTCCAAGCATTTCTGAGGTTCCACTGGTAACAGCTACCCTAAGGCTGTCGGTGGGTTATTCTTGTGGCTGCTCTGAGGATTTACATTTGGGAGCATCAGTTTTCATTTTCTTTGGCTGTTATTACTTACAGCAATCAATGCAGCTTTGACTAGAAAATGGTCATCACAAGATCACTTACTGAATGCAGAAGTCAACTCAACATTTTGGATCACCTGGACATTTTGAATACCTTATTCTAAGCATCAGGATAATTATTTCTCAATGAAGCAATAGTTACAGCAGTTAATAAGGCATCTTTCCATTATTTCTGCATGCCCCATTTCCTTTAAGTGTGGCACATGTGTGAGTTAATGACCTCGCTTCAGGACAGCTGGAAGAAAAATAATGCACCACCATCATACATTCTGGCCACAACTGGTAAATGCACTGACAAGAGGATTAACATCACACAGGCTGGTATGAAAGGGAACGTATGGCCAGTATGCTGCGCCCCTGGCATGTCAGTGTTATGGAAATGGATGCCTAAACTAATAAGTTCTCTTCATTTTGTAAAAACTTCAGTGCTATATTTTTTTCAGTCCAAATATATTTTATTTTCAGACCAGAGACATTAAATCCAGGTGCTGCTAGGTTCTCTTAACCTTTGCATTTTCTATGCTGAATCTTTTCATCCACAAATACACAGTAAAATCAAATCAGACAAACAAAGCCTGCCGAAACTCCTACACACCTTTCAGGTCACCAAACAGCTAGAAACAGCTGGTCTCAGCTCTTCACAGCCGATGGCAAAAAGGTCTGTAAGTACATGCCACAATGGACCCTCCAGGTATTTCAAACACCTCTGGCTACCTTTCCAGTCCACAGGATGAGTACGGAACAAGGGTATTTGGCTCTAGCCAAACGTAGCATTGCTTTGTCCACAGACTACAGGTCTAGAAAAAGACACACCAAAAAAGAGACACAGAAATGACCGCATTGCTATGGATGTAACGTTTTGCAAGCTTGTTCTTGAAGGAAGGGAAATTCATTAATTTCATGTCAATTAACTTTGGACGCAGCTGTGGAATTCCACTGATATCCATTTTCTGTGTGTGCATAAATACACGTGAGCACATGTGTACAAGAACAAGGTGAAGGGAATATTTCTCCAATCTGCAGAACTGGTAGAACAGCCTGAAATTTGTCACAACTTGGGGGCCTGCATAACAAAACTAGAATTCACGACTCGGAGTAACCATCAGGAGGGAAGTGACCTCAGAGTGTTTTGTCATCATTCCCTTAGTAACGGGAACTGATTTTTTTGTTATCATTCCCTTGAACATGCTCCACTCCTCTTTCCAAGGCGGGCAGATGTAAGTTTCTTAAAGCACTTATTATCACCAAGATCCTTGCAGGGGAGGATGCAGCACAAAACTGTCTTTTGGCTTTTATCCTTTAGCTCCTGCTCACTGCAAGGTCTCTATTCCCGTTCCACAAAATACACTTTGCACTTACTTGCAAAGTGCCTATAAGCCTTCTGGAAGCCAGAAACCCTCCCTACAGCTCCTGCTTTCTTCTCTGTTTTAAGGGCACTGAACCTGGTTTTACCTCCTAATAATGGGTAAAACTTCTATTAAGTGAAACCACAACCAATTCCTCAGCACACACTGGCTCTATTGGGAACATCTTTATTACTAAGGTTTTAGATGTATCAAATACTGCTATGAACACTTCTGCACTAGCTACTAAAACAGCCTCTCATTTCAGGAATTTATTTTTTCGCTTAACAATTAAAAGTAATCATTTTGCCCATCGCTGGTCAGCTTTCCCCCTGCCATTCTTGAAAATTCTTTGACACTACATAGAAATCCCCAACCACACTGCCGGCATCCCTGGGTAAGAGGGGATTTTCCTGGTAACATATCTGGAGAGGCATGGATAACTCATGTGACTAAGCAAGAATATTTTTCCAGAAATATATTTAACATCAGTGTATGATAGTTCACCTGCAAAACCAGCATATGCATGATTTGCACATTATGAACTCAATTAATCATTGTACATTAGCACTCGTCTATTGCTAACAAATGAGTAGCCTGAGGAAATCGCTGGGATTTTTTCACTACTTAGAATTAAGCTTGTTTTTAAGTACCTTGATAAATCAGATCTAATGTCTCCTCACTAGATAGACTGCAGAATAAATATGCAACAGACTGAACCCCCTCCCTAAAAAGTTTCATCAATGCCTCAAGCAAGTTAATTTACTACATTACATATCATTCCTTGAATGTACAGCACTTAGTGCCACAGAGTGCTGGACCCAGACAGGATTCTGAGATACTATAGCTGTAAGTAAATAAGTAAATCTGGTTATAAAAAGAAAAAAAAAAAAAACAAACAACAATCACACTAAAGAGGAGAAAAATAGGGTCTATTTCTAACCCATTACTATGGCAGCAGGGAAGTAAATAAACCTGCCAGTAAAACTGGCAACCACACACACACCCCAATCTAATATTAATGGAACAGAAAATATTAACTTTTCTACTGAATTTTTAAAAGCTCAACAACAGTCCCTGATACAGTTACATTTTTGCTACCTAATTAGGTTAGAAAGCCCTGGAGGAAGGTCTTACCTCTGTGCCATATTCTATTATGGCCTTACAATAGTCTGCTATAGATTTTTCAGCCACATTTAACTCTAAGATTTTTTCAAAAGTTTATTCAGAAATAGCTACTTCCACATGCACAGAAATAAGGAGACCCACCAGACAGCAGGTTCACAATAGTGATGCCAAACAGTGTGCATATGAGAGTTTTTAAGCCTGCACAGTGGGAAACAATGGCAGCTGAGAGGTCGGCAGGTAACGCGTCTGTGGAGGAAGGCTGCTGGATGCATCAAGACACCAGAGAGAGGACCCAGAGCCACTAAGTCAGCCCCGGGATTTAAGGATAAAAGCAGTTACGAAGAATCTGTGTCAACACATTTGTGGACAGGTCACACTATACATGCCCAATAGATGAGAGTGACTTA
Source organism: Pterocles gutturalis (assembly GCF_000699245.1). NCBI lineage: Eukaryota > Metazoa > Chordata > Aves > Pterocliformes > Pteroclidae > Pterocles > Pterocles gutturalis. The sequence continues at coordinate 5,052 of NW_010126160.1, read as the reverse complement.
TTTTCATAAATGTATGCCTTTACAGTTTGGAGTGTAACTACTTTAAAGCCTTCAAAACACCCTCACAGGTAAACTGAGGACCCTAGAAAAAGGGGCAGTGGTTTTCTTCAGTGACAGCCTGTAAGGAGAGTCTCCTTGCACCAGTAAATTATACATTCCCAATAAACACTCACCATTCCTCCTGAGACAACACACTGCACACATCAGCGGGCCCTGAGGGTTTCACTTTCCTGACATCCTTCTGAAAACGCGTCACTACTGCAACCTGCACACCTGGGCTGGCAGCAGACCACGTCTGCCCCAGACTGCCCGGTGGGATGAGCTTCTGGGGCTGGGGTTTCCCATGCCTCAGGAACAGCATCTCCAAATAAACCAGAGGGACGAATTACAGCCAGAGAAAGTAAAAAGAAAGAGAATTAAAAGTAGTTAGAAGTGGGCGAGAGGTGGCAAAGTAAGCTCAGATAGGAATTACTCTGTACCCTATTTTTCACAGGGGCAAAGCATGGCAGCTACATAACTTTAACCATTACTCTCACGCCTCCATACCAAGCAGTCAGGTTTTGTCACTAGCTTTTATTCCACACTGAACTTTCAATTTCTTGAAGTGTCAATCTAGGTGGTTTTGTTGGAAACCAATGAGGTGAGATTATTCAAGCAATTATGAACTAGAATGAATCACTGCATTTGAGAAAGCTGTAAACAAACAAAAAAAAAAAGATAATCCTTTTAATTGTTCAGCAAAAACACTGGTTACAAGCTTTAAATACTAGAGATGCAGGTCATCTGTGACATGCAGAAAATGCATGCAAGGCTTGTTTTTTAAAGTTGTAAATAGTCATGGAAGAAATAAAAATGTTTGGTGTATTTTCTTGCATTTATTTGACTGAAGATTTCCTTGCTACATCAGGATTTGTCATTTTTAGGCTTTAGTTTTCAGAAAGCGTGAAAAATTTGCATAGAGCTGCCTTCCAGCTTTGTGCCTGCAGAGGATATAACAAGTTGCTGGCAAATCTTTTGGTTTATAAAGTGTACAAACTGAGTCACATATTAATGTAAATTAAGAACAAAGCCTCTTACCTGTTTCAGTACTTTTTACCTGTATTTTCACATAAAGTGCTTAAGTGAACAGAGAAGAGATGTTACAGTGGCCAGTGATGGTAAATACACGCCCCTACTGGGAAGGGATTGTATTTCCACAAAATACAAAGTTGGGGAATTTATGTAGCAAAATTTATGTAGGGTTTGCTGGCCTTGATCCAGCAAAGGATGTAAATAAATCAAGACCAGCTAACTGCATTAAGGACAGATGACCAGATCATGCTCTGCATCTTCCACAAGAAGCGAGTAACCCACTCCTAGACTCCCAAACTCTGCAACAGCCTGGCACAGTGCAGCCCAAAACACCTCTGAGATGAACAAAGTCATGCCCCACCGCACTCCTTCAAACTCTAGAAAATTTCTTAAGCTTTATCTTGATGAAAGAAAAAGTAATACTTCTGTGCAGATATGCTAGATAGAGAGAGATGCCAGGTACCTGGAGCTCAGTCCTGCACACTTCACTGTTTCAACACAGGCAAGACTGCAGCGTGCCCCGGCTTTCCTTACAAAGAAATTAAATGCTGGCAAATTCAGCTCAAGGTCTCATCCACAAGAGTATTTCCTCAAAATTGTTTGTGCAACACGCTACAGACAGCATTTGTGATCACTCTATTTCCTCTTTGGTTAAACTGGGAATCAAGCTCTCTCCTCAGCTCAGATGTGCTACGGAGTTCCTTTGGGAGCAGGATCACCTACTTGTAAGGTGCACTGGGTGGGGAAAAAGAAAACCAGGCGCTGCTAAACACTAACAGAACTTGGAAATGAGAACCCTCCAGTCCTCTGCCTTGGTTCCTAAGCAGAGAGTTTCCCATCAGCCCCACAGTTTGCCTGAAGATGTTACCACCACTCTGCGAGCTCCATGGAAACTCTGGGATGTAACCTATGAACAGAACTTCACCTACTGAAAATTGTATTTGTGCTTCTTTTCAAGTGAGCGGCCAAGGTCAGAGAGTTTCTTTATTCATGACATTTTGGTTTTCTCTCTCGTAGAAGCAAGGCCCAACAAATGTGCTTTTCCAGCATCCTGAGTCAAATACCCGCAAGGCACACAGCAGAGAATAGAAATTCTTCTAATTAGAAACCACTTTTCAAAAAATTTAGCCCTCGCTGCTGTCTTGCTCAAGGTCATACGCTAAGTGGCTGGTGAACAAACAGATCTGCTAACTTTCAGCAGAGTGAAGAATTAAAATTCAATTTAACTTCAGTACCAAACGTGGTATTCAACACTGTCAAAACAATTCTCTGTTTTAAAGCAACAGTAGATTACAAGCAAGCAAAAAAAAACCTGGCAATGAAATGAGACTTTGTAATTTTTTTTTTCTTAGACTATTTTCTAAGAAAAAGGTTGATCAAGAATACAAATTAAGCAAAGCATTGGTTCTAAATCCAGTATTTGTGGTTCTGCTAGATTACTAGCCTGGATTCTAATTTTAAATGAATAATTAAACAAAAGGATTTCCTTGGGTGTATTAATGATATTAAACATGCAATACCCAAAATATCTTAAAACACATCCTATAGGGTTTTTTTCCCTCCTCATATTGTTGAGCTTCGTGCATAACAAGTTGCATGGACTGGTAAACAGGTAGAACAGCATCAGTATTTCCATAATATATACTTCGCAGCCACTGTTTGAGAGAAATACTCACCTGTAATCATCCACTATCTTCTTAAATATCATTAAGAAATTATTCTTAGAAATTAATCATATTTCATATTAAAATACAATTGCCAATAGTACTTTATTGCTCAGTACTGGATGTATCACTATTTTTCCACTGATTTCCTACCCTATTTTTCTCAATGCATCATTCATCATGAAATAATCAGGACAGTAAGGACTGGATTTTACATCATCGTGATATTCTATTTAAACAGTTCATCTGACATTTTTAACATGCACTGTAAACCTATACTGAAAATAAAGCACATCAGTAGCAGGAAAATACCAGCTAAGGTGAAGGATTTCAGCAAAGGAAGAAAAAAAATGTACTGAACACAACTGGCTGGTCTTGGCCACCGAGTAAAATCAATATTTTTATTTTAAATTATCTTGGAATTGAAATAAAATCCACTTCTGTCTTAGCTACCAATTGAATTGATATTGATAGTCCCGTGTGCTCAGTCTTTAATATACACTAAATTCCTGCTAGAATAATCATATAGTCAAAGATTGGCTTCTGATTTACACTTACAGTCAGACGCAGAATTTGTCCCACTCCTGTCTTTGCGACTACTGACACAAGGGCTGCACAAGGTTTGCTGTAACAATACGTTTTCAGCTGCACAGCCAATCAAAAAAAATGGAATACTGGTGTCACACCTAAAAATAGGCACCTTTTGCCCCAATGAATTACAGAAGGACATGGATTCCAAGGACATGAAAGATGATTTTTAGGTCAAAACAAAAATATTTTGTACTTTATTAAATCCCATTAATTTGGTCTCTTATTTGGAAAGTTTACAGTTCAAGTTCGACTCTACAATCTAAGGCTCTCATGACTCACAAATTTTCCAGCTGGTTTGAACTTGATTGTTAAAGAAAGGGGGAAGAGACCGATACAACGTGGAAACTGTCCTTCCACTTCCATATCAGAACACCACCTAGTAAATGCTGGTATTTCCAGGATTTGGGGTACAGCACTGTGCTAGAACAGAACACATGAAGCAAAGGTGCAGGAACACGTGCTGCTCTGCAGCACTGCTGCCTTCTGAAACACAGGAGCAACCACAGCCTGAAGGAGCTTTAAATGCACACACCTTCCGGAGTCTCCGACGCCAACTTCCTCCATTCTAAGCCTGCCAATGGTCAAATGAACATGTGAGATCACAGGAAGGCTCATGGAAAAATCCAAATTTGAGGAAGTTGGAGAGTAGATTTAAGCCACTTTCTCAACTCCTGCCCTTGTCCAAGGGCCTCTTCTGTAGCTCACTGACATCTGAATCTTACCATCAACTCCTGCTGACTTCAGACCAGACTTCGAACATCTCTGAACATAACGCTCTTTGAAAGATGGCTCTGCTGTGCCTAATGGAATTCAAATTATTCTGGTTATCACTTAAATATTGTTCCTTCAACTTTGACAGATAAAAATTGGGCACATGATAAAAAGGTCTGTAAGCTATTACAGATGGCATTTGAGATAATGCGTGTCCTTTTGCCAAGATACACACTACTCAAATCGCAGGAGTCTGAAAGCTGACTGAAGTTTAACAGTCGGCAAGCCATGATTGAGACAGTTCTGCTCCTAGTGCGAGCTGTCCTATTTAAGGCTTGCTGGGATGCTCTGGCTCGGCAGAAGGACTGCAGCAGCATTACCGTTTGCCTCCTATGGGGATTTAAGAACTGGCACAGAAGTACGATGCAGAGTCCCCGCTCTCATTTTCTGCACTGTCATCTCTCACCACGTGCCACACAGCCATTCGGACATGGCCTTATTTCTCCCAACCAAGCAATGTTATTTTTGGTGTGCCATTTAGCCTCAGGAGTTATTTTACTTCCTTTGCTGTCCCCCTTGTCCTGAGCTTTCATGCCACCACAGCTTTGTTAAGGGAAAGTCCCTCCCACACTCAACATCAGGCGTGAAAACTTGGTTTTGGTGGGGATGCTGAACAGCAGATAAATAGAAAAAGAACAGAAATCAAGACACACAAATGGAGGAAATAAGCCCTTTTAAATATCCGGACATCATAAATATATATAGTTTACACCTTTCCCTTTGGGGACATGCCACAAAGATTAGAAGGGATTTTACAATTCCTTTCTCTTTCCCAGTAACATCAAGACCAAATCCTGATCTTTATTCAGTGAAGTTACAGGAAGATTTTACTTCCCTGTACTGAGATGACTGTCTTTACTAAATCATTTATAGGAGGACTATTCAAAAGAATCCCTGTCACTGAAATAGGAAAATGAGAAAGACATTTTTCTAATTTTTAGCAAAGTGGGGGGGG
>NW_010126159.1:1717-1922 GCF_000699245.1 Pterocles gutturalis | reverse complement strand
CCCCGCTGCCCCTTGGCCCCCCCCCACCTCCCCCCCCAGCGTCGGGTCGAGGCTGCCGCTGTCAAGTCAATGAGGGGAGAGCTTTGAAATCCCAATTTATTTTTTTTCCAGAAGCTGCAAGCTGGACAAACCATCGCAGGTTCCCAGGGCTGCTGGAGGCGGGAGGGGCAGCGGGGGAGGGGTCTTTGGGAGGGGGTTCAGCCCG
>NW_010126159.1:582-1660 GCF_000699245.1 Pterocles gutturalis | reverse complement strand
CTCTGTGACCCGCTGGAGAGATGAGTTTTCCCCGAGTTTTGTTTATTCTGGGGACAGTTTTCCAGCCCCTGCGTGTGTCGGTGCAGCCTGGCCCGTCAGCGCGGGGCTGTGTGCTCAGCAGGGACACACCAGACGGGGGAGTTTGCTGGGTAAAATGATGTTATTTTGCCGATTGTAGCCAAATATTTTTGTCCATCAGCTGGCGTTCAATCAGAAGCATTTCAGGAGGCTACGGAGACCACGTTATTTTCCTTACTCAAAGCACAAATCACTTTAGATTTAAAAAGTAGAGTTTAAATCTATCTCAAATCGGATTTAAATTAGAATTTCCATCGAGTTAAAGTTGTTTCTAAACAGCACGAAGATTTGATTAGCAGATTGCTTTTATCCTACCTGCTCATCCATGCAGCAAAATGCAGAGGAGTGAGCTGTGGGCTCAGACCAAGCAGCCTGCTCGAGCCGCAGCGGCAGCAGTGGGCAGTTTAATTTAATTAGTGGGATACTCAGAGATGTAACTTAATCACATTAAGTAGAGTTCAACGTGCTCTCATGTAAGCTCTCCAGACTTCAGAAAACAGGGGCCGGTTGTCTCCCACCCATCTTTAATACAGGGAGAAGCAGAATTTTCCAAGGAAAATGAAGAGCAAGGCTTATGGAGAGCTTGCTTCAGCTCATTTCTCCCCAGAGATAATAAATGAGTAATAGCTCCCACCCCCTGCATAGCAGCGTTGTTCCTGGGGGGCATGGAGCCAGGAAAACCACTTTGTGTCCCTCTCAAATGGCCTGAGCATTGCTTTACTCCGTACCCGGCCCCACAGAAGCGCCGGCACCACCAGCCCCTGAACCTCTCTGGGATCGTTGGGCGTGCGGACGCTGCCCACCCATGTGCATGAGCCCCGAGCATCGCAGGGAGATTGACAGGACTGAGGATTGCACAGAACCAGCACGGTTCATTAGCAGGAATCAGAAACATCTTCCTGCTCCTCTGGGCGTTGCTCTGCCCGTGCGTGCGTTTGAGCCAAGCTCCTGATGGGCATCACTCCCCGAGCTGGCGTGGGCATCGCTCCCCGAGCTGGTG
>NW_010126159.1:0-329 GCF_000699245.1 Pterocles gutturalis | reverse complement strand
TCCCCGAGCTGGCGTGGACATCGCTCCCCGAGTTGGCGTGGGCATCGCTCCCCAAGCTGGCATGGGCATCGCTCCCTGAGCTGGTGTGGGCATCGCTCCCTGAGCTGGTGTGGGCTCCCTCAGCATCACCCCTTGGCCGCATCCTGCCAGCATGGGCATGGGCAGAACCGGGCAGTGCTCAGCAGAGCACGAACACTACGGCAGAGCTGCCAAGGTGCTCTGGGCTCTGTAAAAGCTGCTTGGGCTCATCTTGGCCCTTAGATAACCGGGGTTTGTTTTTGTTGGGAAAGGTACTAAAAGAGTTGTTTTGGCTCAGCTCAGACAGACTC
>NW_010126158.1:17762-18055 GCF_000699245.1 Pterocles gutturalis | reverse complement strand
GAGGCGCTGCGGGCGTGAGCTCAGGGAGTCAGGGCGGTTCTGAGGGAGGCGGGCGGCAGCTGAGGGAAAGGGCGGGAACGAGCTGAGGGAACCGGGGTGGCAGCTGAGGGGGTGCTCTGAGGGACAGGCGGGAACGAGCTGAGGGAACCGGGGTGACAGCTGAGGGGGTGCTCTGAGGGACAGGTGGGAACGAGCTGAGGGAACTGGGGTGGCAGCTGAGGGGAGACTCTTGAGGGGCCAGGGCCAGGTGAGGTCTGAGGAGGACAGCGGCCATTGTGGCAGGGGGCGGGGCC
>NW_010126158.1:0-17719 GCF_000699245.1 Pterocles gutturalis | reverse complement strand
ACAGAGAGAATAGATGCCCTTTCGGTGAGGGAAAAAACAGAGACTTGGGGAGAAAATGCTGAAGAAGTGGCTGGGGTGTCCATGGAGGGCAAATGAGAAAGAAGAACCTGTTAAACCCTGTTAGGCTGTAGTGGCGTGAGGATGGGGTGGTTGTGGTGAAGAGAAATGTGGGGTTTTTCTGTTTGTTTTTAGGTTTCTTGTTACAAGGGCAGTGATGTGGGTTTTTTGGTGTTGGAGGCACTGGAGGATTGAAAGATGTCCAGAGAAGAACTGGGGTGTCCATGGAGGGCAAATGAGAAAGAAGAACCTGTTAAACCCTGTTAGGCTGTAGTGGCGTGAGGATGGGGTGGTTGTGGTGAAGAGAAATGTGGGGTTTTTCTGTTTGTTTTTAGGTTTCTTGTTACAAGGGCAGTGATGTGGGTTTTTTGGTGTTGGAGGCACTGGAGGATTGAAAGATGTCCAGAGAAGAACAAGAACAGGACAAGGCTATCTTGCTGTGCCCGAGCTGTAGTCCTCCATAAATGCAAATGTGTGAGCCTCCATGGTCTTTCATGGCATCCTGCAGAAGGAATCCCAGGTCCGTTCCTCAGATCATCTGGTTTTGTGCAGTCACCAGCCAGCACCCAGGGAGCTGAGGTGGGGAAGGGGACTAGGGCGTGTGAGGAGGGCAGGCAAGCCCTAATGTCAGCTGATTTTACAGTAGGCACCAATGTTGTTCTTCACATTTACAGAGGTAAGATAAAGGCACTGAAAGATTTAAGTCTAGCCCAAGATGAAACAGAAAAGCAGTGGAAGGTCATGAGTCAGTGCTCGGTAAATAAGGCTGTAATGCATTCATACTTTCTCAAATAACTGCCTATATCATAACCTCCCTTGAATGTAACTACATGGTGCAAGCTATCTACTACTGTCCTTATGAGGAAAAAAGACTGGGAAAGAGCCAAGGCAGCGTGTCACTGTATGTCCCTGTTTATTCTACTTCTTATTTTTCACATGTTTTATAAAGTGTGTATCTCCAGTGACTAATACTCCTAAGTAACCAATTGGTGCCAGTAAATGGAAGTACCATCTGTAAGAAATTGATTTGCAGAAGCCAAGTTCTCAAACATATGAGGAGGAGGAGGTGTTATAACTTAGTGAGAGACGACCAAAGTGTAGACTTGGGCTTGGTAGTCAGGATGATTTTAGACATATTACGTAAGCAGGATGTGAGAGGAAAGGGAGACCAAAATGATGGAGCTTTTGTTCAGTACAAAGATGAAACCACCAGTGCTGATAGAGACTGGAAGAAACCAACAACATCTGGGAGAAAAGACACGTAATTCAGTTTGAAATGTAGTGGATGGTGTTTGCTGACACAGAAGAATGCAGACCAGTGTGCTTACTCAGTGCCATTCAAAGACTGCATAAAAATGAAGGTTAATTAAATAAAAGTGACTGAGATCACTGATCTCACTTGCTCACTGTTTCACAGATAAAAATGTAAGACCTTGGGGCTAAGTCATGCATTGTTGATACTGTTGAGTAGCTGCTTGCTTTTTTTGAATATCCTACTTGGAAAATTTTTACAATTCTCACAGTTTCCCCCTTCCCTCCCTTCCTCTTTTGGAGAACAAACTCATGAGTGAAAGTCAAAGGCTGAGTCATAAAAGCCAAGGAGAACTGTTTACACTCCATAGAACCAACTGAGTTTGTCCCAGTGAGATCAGAGACAAACTTTTGTACTCATCTGGTAATTGTCTTTACACATAGCAAGAAGTTGGTGCAGGGAGAGACAAAACTAACAGGATAATAAGAGCGTCTTTAATTGTTTTAAAATAAAAGTTGCAAAAATGTTCTAAGTATCAGATGTCACTAAATGTTGAAGAGTGAAGGTGCAATGCAGCTCAGCTGCAGAATGATGAGACATTTCTTCATGCAGTTTTCCTTCATTAGGTGCTTGAGAAACGAAACGTGGTAGAACAGAAAGAAAACAGGACAAATATTATTTTCATAGAGTATTCCTTACTTCATACGTGCTCCCTTGGATAACACCAGTGAGCGCTAGAGAGGCTTTAATTTTAAATGAGTGAGAGAAGTCTCTTTAAAGTTCAATTACATGTCTGTTCTTGCCTATGTTGGGAAGTGTGAGCCTCTCAGGAGGTCTCCCTGCTTGGAAAAACACGTCAGGCAATGCAGTATAGAATTTCAATGTAGTACTTTTTAATAGAACTTGCTCAATATTTTGGCAAAGAAATGTTTCAGGTCGTTGGAGAATACCAGCTTTTGGCTCAAGTTTCCAAATCTTGAAGCCTGATTCATCTGACAAATGCCTGAAAACAATATGACCTAAGAGACTTATTTTGAATGCAGAAGTAAAATTTATCACGCAGGTTATTAGGCATCTAAATGTGGAAATGGAATGTGCACAAGGCAAAAGCAGGTGTTCAAATACAGGTGTGATATATTGTTGACCATTTAATGTTCACCTGCTTACCAGTATTTGTCAGTTGGCACCACGCAGATATATCACTTCTGCCCTGACAAAGCAACTACTGGGTTTTCTTGCAAAGGGACTTTTTCCCTGGATTTGTAAAGCCTGTTATTATACTCTCCTCCCTCCCTCCTGTTGTGAGGTGGGCTGCATACCTAAATTGGGCTTCCTTAGCTAGGTTTAAGACGGTGATGGAAAAATAAATAGAAATGCACACAGCAAATTATGTTCTGGTTGGCTACTATGCTTATAAACAACTCTGCAGCAGACAGCCTAAAGATGGGGCTAAGCTTTGAGGTCTAATACAGGCTGTTTAAAAAAAAAAAGGTGGAGTAACACAAAAAAGAGACAAAGTAGTAAAGCCTGGGATCCACACAGCCATGGAACCAATAGAAATGTTATCTTTCCGATTGAAAAACTGGCAGTATTGCTTTTACACAACAAAATTATAGTCTTGCCAAAGAAAGACATCAAGTTAGTTTAACAAGGGCTACTTTCTGTAATCCTGTGTCAACTGGCATTAATTATATCACCCTCCTTTAATTATTTTTGTCAAATCCCATATTAATTAGACTTTCTGTTATTTTGCTTGGAATTGCACTTTGACTGACAGTCATGTAATTACCTGGATTATCCCATTTATCCTTTAAAATTATTTTACATAGCATTACAAAGAGTATGCAAATGTTCTTTTTATTTTAGTGAAAATTATTTTATATTTGTTCACTGTTAGGCTTCTGATTTTTCTCCGTGAATTTCAGTTAGTCATAAGCCGTCTCAGTACTTTTAAGTTTGCAATACTGGTTATTACCACTGGGAGACACTATTTAATTGATTTTGGGTTGAAATGCTAACTTTTGCTTCCATTGCCGTGTCTAATAGGATAAAATTCAACCTTTCAGCTTCTGTGAACAAACTGCTTTGAGTTGATTATAACATAACTAGACAAATTTCTTCTCCAAAATAAGCTAGAAACTGATACTCGCAAGGCTTTTCAAGCATGGCAGGAATGTGAAACTACATAATGTTTACAATTATTGGAAGCATAAAAGCAATTTATTTATCACAATATCTGACTTTTACTATAGTATACATTTGATTTTCTTCCCACCACCCTTTTTCCTCCTTGGATGCAGTTCAAAAGTTTACTACATCACTGAATTAAAAAGTTATATACCATTTTGTTTCACTTGTGTTCTGTACCTTTACTTTGTTTATTCCAGGGTATTAAATATATTATCACTGGTGAGAGATCTCAAATATTATTTAAGGTAAAAGAGCTTTTATACTAACATAATTAGAATGTCAAGCTTTATCTGATTAAGGAGCTTTAGGTTATTTGTAGATGGTAATAATCTGGTCGATTCCAGTGTTTCTGCTTTCATAAAATATGTTTGTATTAATTACACTAGAAATTAGAAAAACAATTTAGATAACTCAAAGGAGGAGCCCACCATACCAATCTTTTTGTCATTAAAATGCGTTTGATTTGGTTGGAGCCTTTACATTGAAATGATGCGCTGTGGTGTAGAGTATTACTTAGCCTCTGGAGTAGCTCCTCTATGGGTTCAAAGGATAATCGCGGTTAGAGATGGAAAGACCTAACAGGTCACCTTTTCCACCCACTACCAAATTGAGATTGCTCCCTATAGTATATCTAGCTCAAGTGTGGGGTCAGTGCTGCACAATATAATGCTCTAAGGTTTATTTATTTATATGCCACAGTAAATAGAAAGGAGAATTACAAGGGTGACTTTTTTTACCCCTGCTTTCAAAAATCACAAGGAGAAGTTTGTGGGTGAAACCGATTAATTTCCTCTTAGGCTTCTATCAGAAGAAATTAAATGGGGTTGACCCGTGGGGAACTCTGCTGTTGTGATTTGCTGTACAAATGAGATACAAGAGGTTTTCCTTGAGAGCTCAGAGATATATACTGAAACTGAAGGAAAATATATCATACTGTATTTCTGGTCTGCAGCTGTGCATTTTAGATGCTTTATATTTTTCTCATTAAAAGGCTATGAGTAAAGATTTTATACCCGTAACTGCTCAGTCCTCTGGCAAATCATATTGCCTAGCAGGGCTGGGTAAATAACGGTTTACTTTTTTTTTGTTTGTTTTTAAATTATTTACTAAGAAAAAACCACAAAATTTCAAAATGCATTCTTTTGGCGTAACTATTGTCAAGAACCAAGTCCTAGCCAGCAAATAGTTCAGGTATACCTTGTTGTATATAGTAATACTTTTACCTATGCTCCTGAGTTCTGTTTCTAATGATATTATTTGTGTTTCCTTAATGCAAGTGTGTGAAAACTGACCAATAGTGAATATTTTGAATTTAGTGTAAAAGTCACAAAATTACATATGCACTGCTAACCATTGATTGTGCAGTTCGAGGTTTTCATTTGGCAAATGTTCAAACTTAGAATGTGTTTTTCATGATTATTCCCCTTATTAAAGCTCATTTGCTATTCATGGAAAGTGAGCACAAAAGGGATGTGAACAGTCGAAACAAATTCATTTAAAAATTCAAATGAATATCCAAGGGAAATGGATTGCAGTGTTTACCCAACTCTACTGGGTATACTCTGCCGCTGAATGTCTTATTAATAGGTGCCTTTGTCATTGTCCTTAAGGCTTTCATCATAAATTTTAGATAGTTTTGTCATGACTTCATATTGCAGTCATTATGCAAAATTTGTTCTTGATATTGCTAAAATGGTTCTGTTAGAGTAACGCTAGGTGATGTTCACCACATGGCTGCTCCTTTTTCATATTAGTTAAAAATTTATTTGTTGTGATAGGAACTCCTGAGTTTAAATGTCTTGGAGTTGAAGAATCTCAGATCATCATCCTTTGCTAAAAGCTGAGACATTACTTCCAATGGCCTTGCTCATACTAACCTCAGGGACTCCAGTTATCCCTCTGTAACTGTCCATGTAGAAAAAATAACTTACCTAGTGGTGGGAAGAATCTGGATCATCAGAATCCATGAGTGCAAAAAGCAGTAACTGCTGTTTATTTTCTGCTTATACTGAGCTCTTGCATGCTAAGTCGCACTTTTTTCTTTGTTTGGTTTCGTGGGAGCAGGATGTGTGTTTAAGGTTCTTTTCTCTCCACTGCTTTCATCCACAAGGTCTAACTTAAGCAAAAGTGAGATGATCAGTAACTGTCCTCTAAGTCCCAAGCATTTGATACATCTGCCCAAGTGTTAATACTTCACAAGATGGCCTGACACCTCCTCTATCACATTGGGATCATAGTTAGCAATGCGATGGGGTAATAACTGTGGCTAAGGGGTCAGATCCTGCAGCTTAATGCGTGCCAGTGTTGTCTTCATTGTGTCGCCTGTCCCTCCATGAGCTGAATCATGGAATAGTTGAGGGTAGGAAGGAGCTCAGGAGGTCTCTAGACCCTCCTCATTGAGCAGGTTGACTAGGACCATGTGCAATTGGGTTTTGAATATTCCCGAGGATGGAAATTCCACAACCTCTCTGGGAAACCTCTTCATGCCTGACCACTCTCACAACAAAACAGTTTTGTATTAGTTTTAAGGGGAATTTCCTGGTTTTCAGTTTCTGCCCATTGCTTTTCGCCCTGTCACTGGGCACCACTGAGAAAAGTCTGGGTCTAGCTTCTTTACTTCCTCCCGTCAGAGGGAGTATATGCACAGTGATAAAATCCCCACTGAGCTTTCTTTTCTCAAGACTGAACAGTCCTATTATTATTTGTTAAGACACCTCCTAGAACTTTCTGGAGGGATGGACTTAAATTAGGAAAATAAGTTTTTCGGTTTTTGTTCTCCTGGATGGCAGTTAGGAATTATTTTCATTACAGATCAGTATAAATATAGAAATAAATTGATCTGAAGCCTAATGGTAAAGAATAATATAGGTAGTTGCTCTCTCTATTTTTTTTAGTGAAGCAAGTTGCAATAGCCTTAGCATGAGCCTACAGTAGCACTCTTTGCTTACTGTAATTTCAGAATGAATAAAAAGTTTTAAAATATGGGCTACAAGCTTTGTTCTATAGTTAAATAGTGCAACATTTATGTGTTGTAATTCCCTGTTGTGTTGGAGAGTTAAAGTTATGTAAGCAAACGCATGGTTTCTAGGGGAAGATAACTGAAAAAGAATTTGCTGCGTCATTCAGCCTGAGGTTTTGGAGGTGCATTTACTCATGCAAGCTGAGGTCAAGGGCTAGTGCTTTTCAGAAAGGTCTTACTTCTTAGCCAAATTTATAACTGCTTGAACTAAGACAAAGAAGATCAAATTATTTGCCTGGGGTCACATGCCAACTGAGTGGCTCAGGCAGGATTTGAGCCAAAATCCATTCCCATGGTTCATCACCCTTGACTGTAAATAGTAGATTTTGTTCTGGGTAATGAAGTTATTAGGCAGGTAGCATAATGTTTTACAAGTTTCTGAAAGAGACTGAGCTGCCGTTACAATGAGGAAATAGTCTAATGGGCTAATAAAAAATTAAGAAAAATACAAGACACAAAAAATATTGTCAGAGGAAGAAATTAAACCTTGGACCAGTAGTTTACTCTTCTGTTTGTCTGGACCAGGATACAGGGTTTCCCTGGGGAGACCAGAATGGGTTGCACAATCAGGCCGTCTGTCACCTCTGACTGTCCCCATAACCTCCAAAGGGAAAATCCACCATGGATATTGCAAGATACATCATTTAACTTCAACACTTCAGGTAGATATCTAAAATTATATAGGTAGGCTGACCTAGTTTCTTTCTAGTGAAGAAGAAGAAAGACTTTTCTGCTTAGAAATGAATGTAATGAATACTCTTTCATGAGTAGATGACCTTCTATAATGACAGTACTCTATAATGGCCTTCTTTGTCCCACCAGAGTTCAACCCAGACTTCTAGAACTGCCAGTGTAAAGAGATTGCCAAATACATTGCAAGTCCTCCCTTTACTGGTCACAGGGAAGAAAGTGGCTGTTGCTGTGAGTGGTCCAGAGAGAATAATTTGGGTTTGTGCTCTCCCAGTGTAAAGAGGCTGCCACAGATTGCCTAAGATATTATAAATAGATCAGTAATGAGACAGCGTTTCAACACATCCTGTTCAGAAAACTTTGTGTTTAGCTCTAGAGGTGGAGCTACTTTATGTGGCAGCTGATACAATGTGTAACTTTCTGGGAACATGAAGGACATGGCAATGCCCATCAAATAATGCTAATTTAATCTAGTGACAGACTGTGTGGGTTTTTATGTTTTTCCTATTGATGCTTATTTTAGATACTTTTTCCACTCTTTCTCTAGTCCCGATTCCACATTCCAGTAGGCAGTGTGTGACACTGAGGAAGTGCAAAGCACCAGTGTGAGGAGGTGTCTCACATGTTGGACTAGCAAGTGCAGCTGCAGGTAAGAGAAAGTTTTTCTGCTGGTGCAAACTGAAAGCAAAAGAGCAGACACAATTCTGTGGCAGAGCAGTTCTGTATTTAGAGTCAGGTGACATGAACACTCCTTCAGATATGACAGCCTATACCTTTAGAAGCATGTAAGAATATGGAGGGACAATCTTGGATTATTTCAATCTAGTATTTTTGCTTAAAATTGGGTTCAGCATGTTATTTTCCAGCTTGTCTCACTACGTCTCCTTTTTTATTTTCTTTTTTTTTTTTTCTCTTCTTCTTCTGGTATGTCCCATACCTTCAGTTTCATTTTTTGAATTTAGTATCTTCCCTTGATGATTTCTGTTCCTTATCTTCCCGTGATCCATTTCTGCTTCTCTGTTAGATTCTGTCCCCTTGAGTCTCCAACTAATGTCTCCCCATATGTCAGACTGAAAAAAAAATTTACAAGATGCTAGGCTGTGAAAGGAGGTCGAGAACGTTTATGTGGCTGCAGCAGGCTGACCATTAAAATGACTTCATTTCTACAGCATTTCAGATGCTGGACTTGACAGTTTCATTTCCAAAACTATTTATACTCAGAAAGGTCCATAACAGCATTTCCATTATTTTCTTATATGCTTTTTTTTTTTTTTTGCCTATATTTTATCATGTTAGCTTCTTCTATTCAGGCCTGATTTCAGACAATAGGAATACAAAGTGGAAAAATGCTTTCTAAAAGAGGCTGTTGTTTTTTATCTGTTAAAGCATCTTTCTGTGTCCCAACATATTTTATTTCAGTCTACTTTTCAGCTTCTCCTGTTTATTTGATCCAATGGTATGACAAGCAGGGGAGAATTAAAAGAAAGTTTCACTTGAAAAGTATGCGTGCTCATAGCTGAGGAACCTTACTAAAAAATGAGCACCAGTGGACATCACAATAGGCTAGGATGATGAAGAATGGTTTATTTAATTTCCTTACTTTTCTAAATGTTATGCTGTCCAAGCATTTATATATGTGATGTTCTATTTTTCTTCTACTTCATTAAAAGGAAAAAAAAACACACCACAATTTGTGGTTTTGAAAAATAAACTACAACTAACTTTAAATATTCTTGAACAACACCATTGCATTAAATTCTGTCAGAGTTGGCATAAAGAGATTGTGGAAAATCATTCACTGGAAGTTTGTAAGAACAAGTTAAATGTCTGTTAGGAACAGTCTGGGTGTAACTTGCTCCTTGTTGCAGTAATCAGATGAGTGATTCACAGGCTTTCTAGTCTAGCAAACCACTGTCAGCTCTCAGGACTTCTCTACAGACCACTAGACCCCCTTAGTATCGGTGGTTGTTGAAAACATAATAAAGACAACACTTGCTGTGATTTCACAGATTACCGGTTGGAAACCTCTAGACATAATGACGGCTTTGGTTCCCTCCAGATTTATACTTCTATGGTTCTGTACTGTTGCTGTAATTCCAGGGCAATGGTAGAATAAGTTTGTGATGATATATGATAATAACAACTGTCTGAGCTGTAGTCCCTACTCATTTGCTTGCCTCAGAGAGACTGCTTGCCCAGGAAGGTCAGCAGGTTGTTTGCTTCCTGTTGAGCTAATTGGCAGGGTGACAACCACTGCCTGCCAAGCAAATGCATTTGTTTAATCTCTGCTGGTTGTGGATAAAAACCACCAATAGACAAAAGAGGCCTTTTTTTAAAGAGTGAATTTAGAGCTGTGTAAAGATGGGTTCTCCCCATAAACCCCAAAGTATCAGTATTAGCTGCTGTAGATGTGTGCAAATAACATACATCCAGGCTCAGTTTGTATCCCTTTCTTTACCTGACAGTGCAGGAGTAGGAGAGGGGAAGTACTGATCTTGATAGAACATGAGGTTTACCAGAACCAGGTAGATTTCACATCTATGGTTATGTACTTAAATGCTGATGCCACTTGTAAGTGCAAGACTGAAATGGGATACAGGAGGGATGAGGAGCTTCCTGAATTGATTTAAGGGAGGGACTCAGCACAAAGATGCTTGTTAATGTTCACAGGCTTTTGATCAAGTCTTAAAGACAGACTCAAGACTTAAGATGTTTTGACTTTGAAACAAAGGCTCTGGTGCAATTGTATAATTTCTATTATTTTCCTTTAAACTGATGTGTGTTATTCATCATGCTGATCAGAACGTGCTTTTCATCACTGTACTATTTCTGGTTTGATGATTGTGATAAACTTAGTAACCTTTTTCAGCCTGTGAAGTTGTACACTTCCTTCAGATCCTTCATTTAGCTTGTAAAAGTGCTTTTAAAGTCTTAAAGGACAAAATTTGTGTTTGTTTTTGCCAATTAGAAATTACTGGGGGCTAATGGTATTCTGAAAAGATAGGAATACTTTTAGTACTCCTTCATCTTTGCCTTTTTCAGAGATTTCCATTTGTATGTAATGTGCCTGTTGTTGCCATCTCCCTGTAATAGAGGGCTATCTCTTTGGTATCCTTAGGATTTGCAGGTTTTAATTAGAATGGATTTATGTTGATTAGAGTTGATGGGATTGAAATGCCACGTAGTTATTAATTTCCTAGTTTTAATTTTGCTACTTAGTCATACGTTACCAAAAATATCTTAGAAATATTTTTTTTTTCCTTGTAAAGTGGCAAAACAGAGAAATAAATTCATTGCAGCATGTTGTCATTTTGCAAATAAACTTCTGGCAGATCCTGACTTTTTAAATTCTATGAATGCCTATTGAGGTAGATGAAAATGAAAAGAAATTTTTGCAGCCATGTTTTCTTAGATTTTCTTTAAATACTGAAATAAAACTTGTGGGAATTTGTGTTGGGATTTGCTTGTTTTCTTTTTACATTTGAAATGTCAATTAGCAATAATTCACTGATATTCCAAACTTTGAAAATGTCTGCTATAATTTTCATATCTGTAGCATATGCAGTACAGACCTACGTTCTGTACAGACATTAATATTAATCAGCACATGGAATGCTATTCCCATTTTGCAGGTAGGAAAGTAAGGCATAAAATAATCAGTGGTCCAGTCCAATAGTCATTATAATCAATCCGAAGCTATATCTTTAGATCTCACCGTAACAGGATAAGGTCTTATGCAGAGTGGACTAGCTTTGTAGGCTGCTTATCTCTTCAATGATGCATAAAAGCAGTAACAGAAAAATCCTACAGCAGATAAAAATTTAGATTATCCTCTTTCCAAAAGTCCTGTGCTGAGCCCACTGAAGGTGAAGATAGCAGACCAGAGCATTGAGATACACAAGTCCATTTGGCAGAGTTTTGGACTAGGACTCAGGACTCCCAGGTTTTATTCCCTGCTTTGTCATTGCAGCTGTAGGCAGTTGCTTTTCTTATATTTTGCCTTCACTCGTCTGCATTTTTTTTTTTTTTTTAGATTGTGTATTACTGTGAATATATGGGAATCAAATGAAGTCCTGGTCTTAAGAACTCTGGGTGCTACCTTTATGCAAATAAATCATAATGGCTCCAGAGAAAGATGGCCATAGAAAAGGGGTACAGTTAAGAAAACTTCTTATATTCAGTGTTCACATTCAACTAGTTCCTAAAACTTCAGGGTAAAAAATCATGCAGAAATCTATCATAAAGATAAATTTCCAGCTTCTTTCAGTTTGTCTCTTCCTTCTGTAATAAAATGCATTCCTCACTGAATACCAAGACAAGAGAACTCAAAATTTCTTTTGATAAAAACATAGCAGAGCAATGTGCATTTCACAGTGTGTCCAAATAATGCCGATGGCTGTAACAGTACATTTCATGCAGATTTAAGTTCGGTCCTTAATATTATGTCTATCTGGAGACAGCTGTTTGAAGAAAACTGTCTAAGCTTAAGGATAAATTTGCCCCAGCATATTTAGAAGTACTTGTAAATAAGGTATAAATGAAGATACCATATGGACTTGTTTTAGAATGCCAATCAGATTAATTTCTATCTTCTTCAGTCCTTATTTCAACTTTATTATCCAATTTACTGTCACTAGGAATTCTGGTCAGCTTTCTCCAGAGAGGATTTTCCTGAGGGAGAGCAGTCTCTTGAGTTTCTGTGTGAAGGAGCAGAACTTTGAGGGACCTCACTGTACTGGTGTAGGCAGATGAAGTGAATCAACATTCTTCCTCAGCTGCTGATTCTATGCTCCTTTCTTGCTCTGTGCTTGCTCATGGCTGTTCTAGTCTTTGGGTTTCAGTGAAGGTGGAAATCTGGACCCTAATGTCACTACACCTCTTGACAGAAGATCTCTTGCAGTATTACTGCTTTACATCAGTGCCAGCAGGTTTCCAATTTGGTCCAATCTCAGTTTAAGGAAATGTAGGTGTGTAGTCTTTAAATAAAGGCTCTCTGAATGATTGGACAAACTTGGGAGATTGGTAATAGTCTATGCAGCTTTTAACCCAATTACAAATACACCTGATAATGTTCACTAACCTGTAGATGCCTGTTTGGTGGTGTAAAGTTCAGAATTGGTTAAATTCCTCCCATACCTTTGATTCTACCTCAGCAAGTACTAAGAGGAATATTCTGTAGACATGTAGGAGCCTGACAGATAAATTGTCCTTTAACTCTCAGAAACAGAAGGTGAAGATCTGGTTGGAAACAATGGGTTTCTTGCTTTAGTTGCAGCATGTGTTCTCTTGATGGAAAAAAAAAATCTAGTCTTTGAAGCTATCCACAGTGGAATTTTCACTGGAAAGACAATAGTTGTGGTTGACCTATATGACATTGCTGTTAATTATGCATGATATATGCTGCTTTTCATATTTTTTTCATTGTGAGGGACCTCTTTGCTTCTCAGTTCATATGCATAACTCTCATTAACATTAATAAGAATTCAGGTGTTCTAGAGTGATTGTCAATCTATTCTGATATCTTTCTCCAATACTTACCAGTATCCTGTGGTTCAAATAAAGGCAGAATGTCATTCTTGTTGCCAGCACATACTTGTGGATCCCAATGTGTTTCATACAGAATTACACACTGAAACTGTTTTTCTATGCTCTGGATAGCAAACCATTTATGCTATGAAGTTTAGAGGCTGTAATATACCCAAGCTATTTTAGCTGCTTAGGCTATTCTGATTCATCAAAATAGTTAATCTTTTAAAACAACAAAGCTGTCAAAGCTATCCTGCAGCAGGGAATTCCACTCATACATTTTGTGAAAGACTGGTCTTTTATCCACTTCCTTTATAATAGAAGGAGTAATAGCTGCGTACAACTGACTTCCTTTTGCTACTTTTGTTAGCAGATCAAATTTCTCCTTGAAGTAATCGGCTGTAGTTCTGTTGAATGAATGCTATTTCTTCCATTTACATCATTGCATAATTATTTTCTTCAGCCTTACCAAATCCTTTTTTTATTTTTAAATTTCCATCATACTAAACAAAGAATACTTTCATGCCCCAGTCCAGTGCAGATGCTTTGATTAAGAAAAATAGCAATTACCAAGAATGATGGTCATATACACATAGTTAAGAGCAGAATCTGACCTCGTATAGGAAAAGATTGACACAAAACCCCTAGTCACTGGCCAGTTCTTAACTGATTTTGACTGTCCTATATATTGTGTATGGGGAACAGACGTAAAAGCTGTGTTAATGGAAAAACCAATTGACATGACTGAATCAGGCCCTATATCCTTAGTGTCTACCTGAATTAGATTAATAGCTTCTGTATACTTTTGCTAGTGTTATGCAGGATTCATGTTTCTGATTTTTTTTCCTTCACTACCTGTTCATTAAGAGTACTGGAACAATTTGAGTGCACTTTTATATCTGGGAGAATGGGTCCATGATATGAACAAAGGTAAAATAATGTCTCTGGAGTGAACCCAAACTCTGAAGGATATCTAAGCTTTTTCACCCACTGGAATGAAGTATTGTACTTCCCCAAACTCGGTAGTTTAGTCAACAATTCTGACATATAATAAAGTAAAATGCAAGTCCTATGAATGCAGGAGTTACCTTTCTAAATGAGAGTAAATTCTTGCAATCATCATCTGGATAGCTCAGGGAAGTCAAACAAAACATGTGCAGAGCTGGATCTAGTTAAGACTGCATTTTCTACACTGCCTGCAACTAATATGTTTGTATTTTATTTGGACACTTTGTATTGGTAGAAGGGAGTCATGCATAAATGAGGCCAACACTATTATTCAGTATAATTAATGATGTTGTCTACTCTTACTTTCTCAAAAACTAGAAAACTAATAAATTTTACATATTGGAAAAAAATCACAGATAAATCAAACAAATATATAAATTCCTTAAAGTATTTAATATGTGTTAAGAGGACAGAATGATGAATTCAATATTGAAAACCAATATCAAGTTTACAATTATGTACCATTCATCATCACTGATTGCACAGACAGCATATTATTGCAGGGAACAGAATGATGCATAAACTGAAACCCTGATTATTTTTATAAAAAACAAAATTC
Organism: Pterocles gutturalis; assembly: GCF_000699245.1. Classification (NCBI taxonomy): domain Eukaryota; kingdom Metazoa; phylum Chordata; class Aves; order Pterocliformes; family Pteroclidae; genus Pterocles; species Pterocles gutturalis. The sequence goes on along the minus strand of NW_010126158.1, from coordinate 3,418 downwards.
CTGGTATGTCTGAAAAGCTTTGTTTTTCTTTTTCAAGCATAATTTTCAATAATAATATCTCCGTTCAGACACAAATTATGCATATTTAATTTTTTGAGCTTTAATATTAAATGTGTAATAGTTTTAGAGTGTTGAAAACTGATGCTTTTACAAACAACAACATGATTCAGTATGCTGTTGTTTTCTGAGGCCCAATTTCCCCTCTAAGGAAAAAGAACATATGGAAAATGGAAAAGTGGATCGGGACTAGTTTTGCATTGGACATGTAGAAGCAAGCAAATGAAAGCCGTAAAAAGGTTCTTGAAAAGTGATTTGACTTTGAAGAGAAGGCATGTACAAATGGCAGTGGCTTACTCAGCAGATCTTCTCCCAGGGTAAAATTCTGCCTCCACCAAAAGTCAATGGCAATGTTCCCAGTGACTTCAGTGTGTTCAAACTTCATTGTCTGTCTGTGCTGAAGGACATACCTGCTTACCTTTATGAAAGAGCTGCGCTTCTTTAAACTTCTGTCACCCCAGCTGAGCTTTGGGAGAAGGAAATGAATTCTTCTCTGGCTCACACTTTATCAGCAGAATTATTAAGCAGTTTTCTGTTGCAGAGTCACTCTTGTAATGCACTCTCACTTTTTTTTTTTTTTTCCCCAAATTCTTTTCTCAGTTTCATGTTGGTGCTTAGGTTGCATGGGGATAACCGAAGATATAATTTCACTAAACTGAGGCTGTGCACCCATACCTAAGAGTTATTTTGCCCTTCAGAATTTCAACAACTCATTCTGATTTATGAAAGAATCTAGCTAGGCTTGAAGATTCAGCTTCAGTTTACAGAGTTATAACTCTAGGCTAGGCTCATTGAGTCAACAATAAGAAAAAAGCCAAACCATATGTATTATATCTTTATTTGTAAACTGCACATTTTAAAAACAGAACTACTGAACAAGAATCAGTGTGATGTAATCTAATGCTGTTTATACTTAATGTCTTTTTAAAGAGGTGTTGCCTTTAAATAGAGACCAATAATAAATGTTATAGTAGTCACCCTCAAATGTAAAACACATCCATAGCCAGATTCATTTACTAATGTCTACTACCCTTCAAGCAGACAACCATATTGCAAAGAATACCAGAACTGTGCTTTCCAAATGAAGGGTGGGGCTGGGTGCTTTGTCTCAAACATCTGTAAACAGTCATACAATATATCTTGGGGGTTTTTGATGTCCAGGGCAGTCATAGTTTGACAGGACACTTCTTTGGAAAGTTTTAAAGAGAACTCTGCAAGACAAAAAAAAAGTAAAAAAAAAAAAATTGTAGCAGCAAGCTGATCTAATTTATTTTAAGCAGACTGGTTTTGTCTCCATGCATTTCAGACAGTATCTTACCTTTTAAAAAGAAAAATCAGGAAGGCTAAATAGTTCCCCAACTGGAAACTGGTGACAAAAATGAGTCATAAACAACGCCACCAGTATAGACTGGTGTTTTTAATATTCTTATACAAACAAAAAACCCTAATTATATTTATTTATTCAATAAATCTATTTCAAATTTAATCTATTAAATGTTATTAAATATTGAAAATAATTTAATAAATAAACATGTTTGCTAATTTATTATTGATATTCATTATCAGGATGTTTGTAAAAATAATTAAAAGCAGGTAAGGAAAGATGGAGATGAATTCACCTCAGGCACCAATAGTGCTGTGGATCCCAGTTAGGTTGCCTTAAACAAAGCTAATAAAGAAAAATGGCCTTCTGGAACTAGTGGGAGAGCAGAGACCTGGGTTTGCAAAAAAGAAGTGGGGAAGCCAGCAGTCACTCCAGCACACATGTATTCTCCACTGCCCCATTTTCCTGGTTCAGATGGCTGGTGCAAGATTTTGGGAAGGCTCCAAACTAGGACAACACAGCAAGGGCAAGGCTGGGAACCTGGAGGCACAAAAGCAGTGGTGGGAGTGGCAAAGTTTTTTGGGAAGCTGGGGGATTGCAGGGAGTCCCTTATGGAAACAGTGTGCCAATTCTGGTCCAACCTATATCCATTTTGAAACTCTGCCATCACCTGCGGTCGTGTACTGGCATGTTACCAAGAAACATGCAGTGCAGGACAAAGGATTTTGGCAGCCTCATACATACCTAAAATATTGTACAATGTGGGGATTCATCGTGTGGCTACAATGACAAAAAAAAAATTCTAATAGCCATCTCGGTATATTATCAAAAAGGGACCTGGTCTCATGTTTCTTACATAGTGAGATGATAAAAAAGCGGGAACTCAGACAACATTATTATTCTGATTAGAAAATAATCAGTAATAGTACATAACACAAATAGAGCATTTCATCTTGAAAAGACTGTGCAGGCTTAAGATTGCTGGCTAAGAGCTGAGTTAGTGCAGCTGTTCAAATCACCTGTCATAAGCATTTTGGACTAATGATTTTTACTATCATACATTTGTAACTTCTGGTTCATCTTTTAGGAAGAAAATGACAGCCATGGGGTGCAATTTGTTCGCTGTCTGATAGTTTGCTGAGCATCCGGTGGCACTGAGCCACCCTAAAAAGCAGCCGTGGTACAGTCAATTTGACAATACAAGGGCAGATGCTCTGGACGGTAGAGGATGCTAGAGAAGAGGCAAATTTTCTATCGCGCTTTTCTCTGTCTATTAGTATCCCCTCAGTCTTACCTGATATCAGCTCTAGCCAGCTTTTCTCCATCCAGGAGCTGCTTTAGGCAGTCAGAGAGCTGCCTGTGTTTGTCTATGTCTGCATGACCATACAACTGTGTGTGTTGCAAACTGAGGCACCTTGAAACGGGTCCAGAAGTTTGCATGATCCTCCCAGTAAGCACATTCGGGGAGTTTGCTCTGGAGATCCTATCCTTTCAGATGCGGGAAGAAGGGAGCCTTGGGTTTTTTTTCCCATCTCCTACCCTCTGCTGAGCAGCCAAGTGTTTCTGCCTCAGCTATAGAGTTTGCTTCCTCATTCCCACATCAACTGTTCGGGCGGCAACCTTGGGATGCTGGTCTGATTCTTTGTCCTTTTAGGCTATTTAAGGTATTTTAATTCAGCTGGGTGGAGAAAAAAAACCCCAAACACATACAGAAACCCCAAAGCTTCAGGACTAGATCCCCCTTCTCCCAAACAACAAATGGTTAAATAAATAACGAGATACCAAACCAACCATCACCAAACGAATAAGCCAAAATTCAGCGTCAGCGCCGCAGGAAACGGGAAAGTTTCTGCGCTCTGAAGCCGGCCCCGTGGTACCGCGCGTAAATGCAAGAATCCAGGGGGAGGGGAGCGGAGCGGAGCGCAGCGCGGCCCCAGCCCGGCGTCTGTGGGAGCCGGGGCTGCACCGGTGCGCGCAGCCCTGCATCCCGGAGCGACAGCCCCAGAGATGCTGCTGGGACTTGGTTCTGCGCTGGGA
>NW_010126157.1:0-9523 GCF_000699245.1 Pterocles gutturalis | reverse complement strand
GGTGGTGGTCCTGACACCAAGACAGACAGAAGGAAGAAGAGTCCTCCAGAATGTCTGAGCTTTGGCCCTGTGTTTGGTCTGTCTTGAGGCACTTGGAACGAGGTGGGATGATGGAGGGGACCAGGAACAGTCATGTGGGAAAGCAGGCTGGATGTCCTAAGGCAGGCAGAGCCGTAAGCTGTTCAGTGGTTTACGGGAAATGAAGGGACGTAGCAACCTGGAGAGTTTTGTCTTCATGTCCCTCATGCTTTGGGATTTCCTTTTGGAAGATCACCTGGGAATTGAGATGAGTCAAACCTACTGCAATCTGCAGTAAGAGAAGTCTGCTCTGGATGCAGCAGCAGTGCAGACGTGTGCTATTGGTAGTGAGCTGCTCTGAGCCAGGATCCTCTCTCGTGGCAAGGAGAGGATTGCTGGTCAGCACCAGGGCTGTTGTGCAGTACGTCACCTCGCGTAGCTCAGCTGGGGGACCTGATACACAGCAGGTGTACCTGGCCCTAGCTCTTTACCTGGGGACCCCAGGAGGGTGCTGTCATGGTCTTTGGCCTCCTGCTGTGTTAAACCACTTCAGTGCAGCTTGCTTTACTTGCCCGTCCCAGGCTGCAGCAGTTGCAGTTGCTGGAGGAGAGAGAGCGCACTAGCAAGCCTTGCGTGCTCAGTCACACTTTCCCTTAGGGAGGCTCTCAAAGCAGGCTGATGTTGGTCTTCATCCCAGTTCATCTTCAAGAATGTAATTGGCCCTCCTATCCATCCTGAGGCCTGAGCTGCAGACCCTGATGAAGAGCCTGCTGTTGTCCCAGTTCATCACTCCTGTTTGCTGACAACAGGGACTTGGCTTCTCAAAGTGGAGCAGGTCTCTCCCCTCTGGGCAGAGCAGATAAAGTTGCTTTTACAATCTGCTGGATGAGACTGGCCAGTCTGCAGGGGCATCCCCACCGCCCAGGGTGCCCGGTCCTGGCTGGCCGCCTCCTGCCCTCCAGTGGGAAGCGGTACGGTGAGGGGGTGCTGCATAGCCACTGAGCGGGGTGCCCGAGCTTCCCACACCTTGTTTTTTTTTCTTGTGAAGCCGGCTGAACATCTGGCATCTCTCCAGAAGCCCAGTCTCAGGGGTGGATATCACACTCAGAAGCAGCTTTCCCACTGCGGGGACCACACACGGGTCTGCCCAGGAGCCCTGACTGCCACCCAGAGGCCTCCTGGGAACAGCGTGCTCTCCCATCACAAGCTTTCAGCACTCCTCTGGGTTCAGATCTATAGTTCACAGCATTGCAATACCACTGAGACAGCACAGTCACCCACAAGAGATGCATGGAAAAGAGCACGTCGCTCCCCAAAGAGACCCAACAGCAGACATACCAGGCTGGGTCAAATGCACCTACAAGATAAGAAGGCTCAGAGAAGGGAAAAGAACACTGACAGACCAGGTGCATGTCTCAGCCAGCAGCAGTAGCTCGTAGTGATCACCAGCAACAGCTATCAGAGCTGCTCGCTACCTACGCGAAAGCAGGCAGGTGTGAGGGAGGATAGAGCACAGCCAGGCAACGCATTCACTGATTTTGTCTGGAAGACATAAGATTCATTCACCATTACCACAGAGATACGTTAGCTTTATCTAGGAGAAGAGAAAAATCTTTCTAAATACCTAACACGGTGTGCAAAGCCATTCTCTTCCCCAGGGCTGTCAAAACTGGTATCTGATAGCAGCTGCCAAACTGTAGCCAAAACTGTTCTTGGGCCAGCCACTATGTTTCCTTCACAGGAAAAAAGCAGGTTACACTTTGGAAACATCCTTGTTAAAAGAGATCAGCCAAGATGCATTATGGAACGTTCCCCAGCTCTGGACACAGGGACTCACACAGGGAGAGGCAGACAGAGCAGCAGCGGTGCTGTGCTCAGGCTGCACAGCACTTTTTTTTTTTTTCCAAACAGCTGCATCTACTACAGGCTTTCAGTTGCTTTTGTGCTGCCAAAATGTTAACATGCAGTCAGCACCCATGGAAGAATATCTGAACTACTCCTAACGCTGCACTTCTAATGGAAGAATGGCTGTTGAGGACAAGAGCAAACATCAAGATCGGCACGCTGAGGAAGGGCAGGCTGTTGGAAGCAGCAGGGGAATGAAGCAGAGGTATGGAGATGCACAGCTTCTCCAGTGCCATTGCAGAGGCCACTTGCAGTGCCATCCCAGGTCAGGACAGAGCAGGCCTGGCTGCAATGGAAAAACAGCTGTCCAGTGCAAATACTTGGCCGAGGCCATACCCCCAGTCAGGGAGCATTCCCTGTTCTCCAGCATCTCCTCTAAGCACAGAGAGCAGTGACGCTCTAAGCCCAGAGAAGCTGCCTGGGATTTCCAGCCAGCTGCTCCAGAGCACGTGTCCTTTCCTTCTAGAGGCTGCTGAGCCATCCTCTGTGGTTTGGACATGCCTCATCCCACGGGCAGGTGTACGCCAGCATCTTTCCATGCAAATTGGTTCTAAACAAGACAGGTGCTGCTTTCTCAGACAAACACAAATGCTGTAGTGGAAGCAAGTCAAATATAGGACAAGAGGAAACGGCCTCAAGTTATACCAGGGGAGGTTTAGGCTGGATATTAGAAAAAAATTTCTTCCCTGAAAGAGTGATGAGGCATTGGAACAGGCTGCCCAGGGAAGTGGTGGAGTCACCATCCCTGGAGGGGGTCAAGAAACGTGGAGATGTGGTGCTTCGGGACATGGGTTAGTGGGTTGGGTGCTGTTGGGTTGACGGTTGGACTTGATGATCCTTGAGGGCTTTTCCAACCTTCATGATTCTATGATAAGCCTATGTGATGAAAAACTCTCTTCCTATTCCCGGGCAGATTTCTCTAAGCACAGCTGTCCTTTGCAGGCTCCATAGCTACAGACAGCTCTCCCGTTTTGGACTCAGCAATACAGGCTGCCTTGAAAAGAAGTGGACTGCCCTGGCCTCTGAGCTGTCTGTGTTGTGGACTTGTGTCTGGGACACAAGTGCTTGCAGCGACGCTCATTTTCAGTCTGCCTCAGTGTGGGACACCAAACACAGCAAAGACACAGCTAGTCAATATACATCCTGAACGACACCTCTTGACCTGAGGACTGCTTCCTCCTGGGAAACGCCACCACCTGACCCTTCCCTGCAGCGGACTGAGAGCTCTCACGTGCTTTGGCAGCCTGGAGAGTAAATCACACACAAGACATGCATCCTTCCTACCCTGATCTCAGGGGTCATTCCTGACAACGCAGCTAGCCCCACTGCAGGAAGAAAGAGCAGCTGCTCCTGTGGCACCAGGCCTACCCAGCACCACCAACTGCCTGGCAGAATGAGTGCTGCCTGCCTATACTGCCTACCTGGACCACTGCGCCCTGCCAGCACTGTCAGGGCTATTCCTGCCCCTCCTTCCCAGCACGTCTCCTCTCTCCAGACAGAATCCAACCCAGAGCTCTGCCAAACAGAGCATATGGATTAGCAGGGATTGAACAAACCAGTACGGAGAGTTAAGGCAGGTATCACTGTTCACTGAGGCAAGCTGCAGCCTTCTGCACATCCAGTTTTCCTCTTGTGCTGCTGAACAGTTTCTTTCTGAGCCAAGCCACTCCAGGGAAGAGCTGCTCCATCTCTGATGGCACTGGCACAGCCCTGGACCCAGCACAGCTACCAGCCAGGCTGCCACTGTTTTACAACAGCTTTATGCCCACCTGTAAAGCTGCACTAAATGCCTCGCTCACACAGTACAGCTCTGCTGCCCACGCCAGTGGGCAATATAACCACACTGAGGCAAAATGTAAGGAATGGGTGCCAATGACAAGGCAGAGAATGCCCAGCTCTCAAACCTGATGGAGCTGCAGCTTCAAAATTTGAACTGTCACATTCTGCTGCTCGTAAGGCTTCCCTGCACCCTCCTTAAACTCAGTGATGAGGTTTTTAAACTTTTCTCCTGCTCTTCCATAAACACTAAATGAAGTTGCCCAACAGTTTCAAAAGCTAAGAGGAAAGACCAAAATACTATTGGGAACTGCACATTACCCAGCAAAATTATTTTTCTGCCAACATTTAATCTGATTCAAGTCAGCCTCAAACCTGGCACTTCATAATGTCATTTTACAGTCTGGTTGTACTGCTCTGTGCTAGAAAAAGTCGGCAACAGAAGGATGCCCTGCTGAAGCACCATGGCCTAGTATTATCATCCCCAGGACCTGCACAGGCAGGAACACTGCTATTTTTACAGGGTTGCTGTGCTGTCTTCACAGATGTATTCAGCATCTATTCACAGCTTTTCCCACTAGTTTTGCTTTAAATCTTTTCCCTTTAAGGAGTTTGTAATCTGGTACCCACCTGCACGTTCCTGCTGCAGCACTCCTGAAAGCACTGCTTTCTCCCCACACCCCAGTACCTGGGAGAGTACTTCCCAGGTAGAAGCAAAAAAAGGATCCAAGCTGACTAAAAGTGAGATTAAATTTTCTGCATGGAGTTTCCCAACAGGTTTTTAACCTCTCTGAAACACAGGTCTCTTAACCCGCTGATCTAAAGCATTAAGGCAACTGTGCCGACCTCACATGGGGCACAAGGACCCTTGGCTGAAAAGTGAGGGAGCTATGGAAGGACAGTTGTTAAAATCATGGAAGAACAACCATTCTACGCACTCAGTGTCAAAAGCAACACCAGAAGGTGGAATGGAAACCCTGTGATCTGCCTAGAAAGACCTTGCTGGCCACTCCAGGCTGTGGCTGTCACAGAGCTATCTCACACACCACAGGGCAAGGAGCTGCAGCTTACCTGCTGCTGCAGAGCAGCCTTCCTTTTAGCACAGGGATGCCTGCAAACACTCCAGTGTGCACTGCTTCTCCTCATCAGTCAGCTTCAGAAATAGCCCCTCCCGGCAGAGACACCCATCTTGGCACACCACTGCAATCCAAAGCTGCTGGGCTGTTTCTGCCCAACCGTGCATGCTCTTCTGAGGCAGAGATGCCACACAAGCCATGCCGCTGGAGCGGAAATGAGAAGGCTGTACAGGTTGCTCTGTCTCACACTAGATCCCTAGCTGAGGAGTCCCATAGTGCTTCCCAGAAAACCCCTGCAACAGAATAGTGCCCGGAGCAGGCATTCAGAAGCACAGACGGGCTGCCCTGCAAAAGCAGAGGAGCTGTGTCCAGGGAGCAGCCCCAGTGGACCACAGCAAAGGCAATTTCCCCTTGAGGCCCTCTCTAGGCAAAGCACGCAGGCAGCTGCCACCTGCAGTTATTTGTGCTCGCTGGCAGCACGTTTCACAGCAGGCACAGTCCCTGCTCCCAAAGGTGCTCAGCAGCGTCAGACAGTTACTCACAGGCTGGCAGGGCCATGAGGCTCCAGCAAGCAGACTCAGCAGACAACACTCCGTGCACCTGGAGCTGCTCACTTACAGCTGCTGTCCCAGTGGAACAGGACATGCCCATCCAGCATCTCAGCAAGCTGGAGCTCTCATGACAGACATTTCATCTAGCAAAAGGTCCGTGAATAAGCTGGTGTGCCTCCTTACCACATCCTGTATTAACACCCACACCAGGTCCATGCAGCCATCCACAGACACCCTGGCTAAGACAATCTGAATCCATAACATGCATGAAAAATTGAACACCCTGCAAACCCCTTCTTCTCTTTAAAGGACTTTTTGTAGAGCTCACCGGAGCACCAGAGCGCCTGTGGGAGAACTCGGGAAATGGAGGGACTGGTGGTTTATCATACAATCCTTCCCACAAACCTGTGGGACTCAATGGCTGAAGCGAAGGATTTCCTGCACGATAGGTGCACTCAAAGCCACCTGGTTCAACAGAGGCTCTCCTTTATGCCCATTATCTGGGCACATATCAGTCAAGTCAAACCTGTATGTTCAGATGCAGTGTCCTTGTCTTCTTTCTAAGTCCTCTGAATTTTATACAGGAGGTCATTAAATGTTTCTGAATGAGTTGTCCCCAACTCTGCTACATTGCCTGTTAGTAAAACACATGGTAGCGCACGTACCTTGGGACTAGCCCACAGGCAGCTCTGCACCAGCCAGCTGAAGCAGAAGAGACAAAAATGTGTCTTTTTCAGTTCATTGATCAAATTGTTAAAGAAGCCTATAAAAAAAAAAAAAAAAAGCCAATTCAAGCCCAGAATAATACTGAAAAGTTTTGAAAGCAGCCATGAGGATTCACCTCTGAATCTGAGTCTGTCTAACAGAGGAAGTGGTTACGAAGAGCAAGCAATAAGATTGCAAGCGACTGTGAAATTCTAGCCCGTTACATTTTTTAAGACAAGGACAAAAGTTAAGGGACAACAACATCAGGGGAGCAAACTTAAACACGGGCTCAGGATCTGGACCTACCAATAGAGTATTACTCAAAGGAAAAACCTAGTTAAGAAGTATCTGGCAGCTCCTTCACAGAAATGCTGTGAGGGCACCAGACAACCCACCCTAATGCCTGAAGGGAGGGGCAGCACAGCAGCCTGGCGAGATCGCTCTATCTTCAGTTCCCAAGCATCCAAAAGATGAAACCAAGTCAAATTCCCAAGGGCATGAACAGCAATATGCAGAAACAAGAACAAAACACAAGCCCAGAGAAGCCAAGGCCCCCAAAGCATTCATCAGCTTGTAAGTAGCACGTTATATTCACTGGTGCTCAGTTTGCAGCTATAGTCTGCTGGTTCAAAGGAGAGGGGAAGCTTTTCCTTGGGACAACCACATGCAGAGAAGAGGCAGAGAAAGCTCTTCCTCCAGGGAGGCTGAAGAGCACTGCTACCCAGGTACAAAAGCACAGGGCCTTTTGTTAGCGTGATGCCCTGGGTGCAGTCAGATGATCCAATTCCCGTTCAGTGTCCACGAGGCTTCGAGGCAGCAGCCATCCATGGGCTGTGTCATCATAGGAGATGAAAGGTGACAGCAAGGACAGGATGGGAACAAACGAACAGCACAATCAAAGGAAGGAAGAAGGCTCACATCAGAAGAAGAGGTAAGAGCATCTTGCAAGAGCAGGACCACTGGAGGCAAACCCTGCCACTTCTGCGGAAGCAGAGAATGAATGGAAGTCAGACAGCAAGTCCTGGCAGCACAGCATCTGCCCTTGAAAATCACCGTCCCAGGACCCGCAGCTCACAGGGCACAGTCTTCCAGCACAGGATTTTACAACTGGACCGTGCTAATGAAATATCCAATCCTGTCCAAACCCCAGGCCAGACTCGTCAATCACCGATGCACAGCTAACACTTTTCAGGGGGTGTGCTTCCCTGGGGAGCACACAACAGTGGCTGTTCATCTGGGCTGAGAACCTCCATCCTTCAGCAATCCTGGGAATCCCTTCAGATGCCATTGCCCTTGAGTCTCAAGCAGCAAGAATGTTAGCAAAATACTCTTCTATTTAGTCTCCTCTGTAACGGCCTTCCTCCAAAGCAGATGTGCAGACAAAAGCCAAGCCAGCACCTCTTAGAGCAGCCATAAAAGTTGAGATATTCTATTTAGTCTTTTAGAAAAGAGCAATACACCTAAAAAGTACATTGAAATGTTAACAATCATCCTACTATACAGCTAATAAAAAAACTATTTTCTGTGAATGTAAAAGTTTTTGTAGTAAAAATGCTTCATAGCTTTAAAGAATTCAAAGCGAGCAGAGGGAACTCGGCAGACTGACATCTGGAACCAGAGTTAGCTGTGTGCTAGCCCCAGCCTTGACAGCCATTTCCTGCCCTGGCTGCACAGAGAGAATACCATGAGCAAACAGAAATGAAACAGATTGGTTCCTTGGCAAGTTGCAGAGTTGAGAAACCCAACTGGAAGTCTGAGAAAACAGAAAGCTGATTTTCCTCTTTGAACCTCCAAGTAAAAGGGGAGAGTGTACACAATAAGATCTGCTAGCTCCAGACTCTCGGAGGGCATTGAAAAAAATCCATTGGTTTCTGACTGCTCAGGAATAATAAACCTCCATCCCATTAACTGGGCTTACTATATAAAACATATTTAGATTAATGTTCTTATAATCCAGTACATCTAAAGTAGTTTTAGTCAGCTAATTTTAAGTGATTGACTTGGGAGATTTTAACCAAACTTTAATTTCCGTACAACAGCAGATTAATTATTTGTGAATTTTCAATCTAGTAAACATGAAGTGAGTCACTTTTTAAAAATGACACTAGAAACGAATACGCTGAATAACGCTGTAATTTTTATAGGGCTCCAGGAGGAAAGACTGCAGGGAGTTCACATGGGGTTGGATACACTTTACCTGGGTGACCACCCTGAGCCCACGCTGCTGTCAACAGCTACGCTATAAGCAAGTAGTAAAGGACTTTCCAAAGGCGGATTACTGACTTCAATCTGCTTCTGTGAGAAGATATATAAAACTTTTTCCATATAGCTGAGATGCTCCAGACTGTAAGAAACCAGAAGTAAGGCTGCAGCAGGGCCCAGGGAGTCTGCTAGCAGCAGCATTACTGTCAGCATTTGGCACTCCAGCTCTGACCCATTTTGAAGAGAGGAAGTTTATGGCACGTTTCTCTTCTCATCACCAAAACAGACACGGGATTCAACTATCGTTCAAGCCTCTGAGGACTCCTATTAGCAGCACACAGATCTTGAACTCTATCAAGAGGCTTGAGGTCGATTGCATTTGCCCAGGCAGAAGTCACAGGTGAGTGCACATTCCCAAAAGTAATTAACAGGAAAATGCTTTGATCTTATCGTGCCTAAATAAGATTCTCTTCATTGGCCCAATTTTTTTACCGTGAATCCTAGTGAGTTTTCTGAAGCAAACCTCTCTCCCTGGGACGTGCCTTTATGATATGAACTGGTGAGGCACTTCCATCTTGAAATCTATGCCCCTAGATGAGTCTGGCATTTTAAGACATCCTCATTTACTGCTTTTGATCTAGATTTGGACTTCAGTCCCAAAGCACTGGCAGAACGGAAGACTGAGGTTGTCTTCTTGGCACATATTCAAAGACCAGTTACTTGGCTAAGAATTGGCAGCATGAGAAAGTCTTGCTCACGCTACCCAAAATCAATTCTATACACAGAGAACAGCACAAAGCCATCCATGTTCATTAAAACCTCAACTGCCTCGCTAACATAAACCAAACTGGCTTTTCCCATTTTGGAAGTGGACCGGCACCTACTGAAAGCAGCAACATCGAATAACTTTCTTTCACATTTGAGGCAGCTAGAAAATTCAGCACCTACTTGGCTACCAGCTATTCACATTTGCACAGAGGAAGAGAGAAGTTAGGCAACCTGCACGCTGACTGCCCTCAGCAATGGCAGGACAGCTCTACCTACTACAACAGAAGAAGCTGCTGTTGTTCACAAGGTTTCTCCTCCATCAACCTTGGGCACGCTCTGTCGTAAGTACAGCCATTCTTGAAAGTATTCTTGTTGTAGTGTACTGGTCAAACAGGAGCTCTCGTGTCCTGGGTTCAGCTGAGACAGAGTTCACTTTCTTCATAACAGCTAGCAAGGGGCTGTATTTTGGGATTTGTGCTCAGAAGAAAGCTTGTAACAGTGATGTTTACGCGGCTGCCAAGG
>NW_010126156.1:0-8477 GCF_000699245.1 Pterocles gutturalis | reverse complement strand
AGCCTTGTTAGACCTTCCCCTCATTCTTATCCATAAGCACTCAAACTTATAATCACAATCCTTGATTTCTATACAATCAAAACACTCCCCAACATATAGAGCCACCCAACCTCCTCTCCTTCCTTGCCTGTCCCTTCTGAAGAGCTTATAGCCATCCATTGCAGCACTTCAGTCATGAGACTCATCCCACCATGTTTCTGTGATGGCCACTAGGTCACAGCTGTTCAGTTGCACAATGGCCTCCACCTCCTCTTGCTTGTTGATCACCCTGCGTGCGTTAGTGCAGATGCACTTGAGCTGAACTGTCGAATCCACTCCTACCCTCAGCGTGCCACCCCTAGGTTTGTCTGTGATGGGCCTGGTAATTCCCTCTTCCCCTTTGAACCTAGTTTAAAGCCCTCTTGATTTCATTATAATCTAGAAGAGTCTTCTAGTCAAATGTTCCACAGACTGCATTGTAACACAAGGCTGTCCTGAATTTATTCATATTAGACCTATGCATAATTTTTTTTTAACAAAGTTCATTATTAGTTTGGAAAAAGTCCTGCCATAGACAATCCACTGCAGATTCTCAGTAAACTGTTACACAGTTTGAAAGTTCTGAGTTTCTTATTTCTGAGTTTGTCTCACATCAAATTCCTGCCTTGGAGGTTGTTGGATCTTTTGTTCTGGGAAGAAGGCTCTGTAATCTGGATATCTACATGCCATCCATGATTAAGGCACTTCTTAATCTTTTTTTTTTTTTTTGAAAAGTTTTTTTTTTTTTTTGAAAAGTTAGTCTGAGCTCCTCGAGTCTCACTTGTCAGATATGTTTTCCAGTTCTATAATCATGGCTCTCTTCTGAGCCCTATGCAGATTGTAACAATTTTTCTTGAACTGCAAATGCCGGAAGTTTTCTAAGTCCCTAGCCCTTGTGTGCCCTAGAGTCAATAGCACTCTGTATATGTCAGTTACGATACTGACTGAGGAGCAAGTGAGTCACAGCGTGCAAGAATGCAGACAAACACTCAGGGAACTTCTTGGAGGGTTTTCCAGGTTTGTAGGTTTTGTTTCCTAGCGGACCTTGTGTCCCTGAAGAATCCTTTTTTTTTTGCATGATCCTACTGTCCTGCTGAGTGTGGCATATCTCCATATACAACAAACTTATTTGAACCAACTTTGGTTGAGACAATTCAGAATACAGAATTCAGGAAATCCTATCCTATTGACAATGAAGCAAAACTAACCACCTGGGCAGACAGAAACCCCAAAGAAAATAGTGATTCAGGCAAGATCCTCCCTAGAATTCCTTCTTCATGGACCAGCTCCCTGAACTGGGTAATAAAAACAAACAATTATCAGTTATGAAATGGTATGGTTAGACAACCATAGGCCATAAAATCTTGGGTGCCATCATAAAAACCTCCAGGAAATAATTTGATTAAGGCTTATACACATCAACATCTGATTGATCCCTTTGCTTTTCTGGCTGCATCCTGTACGCATATGCTATTGTGGGACTTGGCTTCAGATGAGTACAGAATGAAATTTTATCTTTACAAATCCTGAACTGAAGCTTAAGCATAGGAATTGTCAGTGGTCAGGAGGCAGTGCTGAAAACATAATTTATATATGGTGCTATATATTTTCCAGGTCTATGCCATGCAGATAGAATTCACGGTTCCATGTAGGTTCTCACTATCTTTTAGATAGAAACTGGCATTGTATTTGCAACTTTTTTGTTCCTCAAGCTGTGGTCTACTAAGTCCTGGTAGTCTTTAAGAAAAAGGGTCCACGAAATTGTTTTGTTAAGGCCTGCTAGGCATGTTTTGCTACTGCCTTTAAAGATGTGGGACCTTTTGAGGCTTGTATGGTAACTAAAGGGCATTCTCAACTTGCCACACTGTACCACTTTCCACATAATTTTTATCTGCAGTTATGGATTCTTTCATTAATATGCAATTTTTGAAGTCTGCAGTTAACTCATCTAGCTTGACTGTGATCTTCAGGACTGCTTTTCTAAAATATCTTATTTTTTAATTTGAACTGGTAGGTTCAACTGTCAGAACCAAAACATCAGTCAGGGATTTTATTTATGGTCTGAAAGTGGATGCTCATTTGTTTAATGTGATTGAACTTTGCTTGTCAATCCATGTTCTGACTTTATATTTTGTCCAGGAATAGTTTTAGCTGCTATCAGCATATTTGTGGGAAACTAGATGGAATGCAATTGTACTTGAAGTACAGGAAAACATTTTTCAGCTCTTTAGATGTGTTGGGCCAGTAGGAAACTTGTGATTGAGCTGGAAATCACTGTTAGTCAACAGTGGATGAGGTAAGGTTAAGTGACAAATCACCAGAGTACGGAAACAAAGGAAACAAAGTAACTCAATTTCTCATTTCGTTTTCCTCTTCTGCAAAAAAGTCAGAATGGTAAATGCCAAGCAACAATGAAAAATGCTCATAAGATCTGATTTCAACTCTGTTAAGAGCAAACCATGAAGGCACTATTATTGTTTCTCCCAGTGAACAAATCTTACTGCAGAACTCACCATCATCGGTGGCACAAACTAACACTAGGGCTGGTGACCTCAGCAGAAAAGATCATGACAGAGTAACCTGAAGATCTGAGTGACAGTGATATCTTGTAAGTGTTTGAAATGGGAAAATATCCACTTCCATGCCAGTGCTTTTTATATTTCTATGTATTTTGAATACTCATGATGTTACGGAGGGAAGGGGGTGTTACAGCCTCTGGGATCTTTCTGAGGGCTGTTGCCTCCTGCTGAGTTCCTGCATGCTCTGGTCTCACCATCAGCCCTCACAGCCCAGTGTTGACCTGCTTCTGTGAGTGGTAAGGCTCACCATTTCATAGATGCCCTGTTAAGTTCAGAGCTCAGCAGCAATCACCTATAAACAGTAGCAGCTCTTATTTTGCCAAATCTTTATTTTGACTCCTCAAAGGCTGATGTGGAAACCATTCTTCAGGGTTATGAGTTCAGGAGCTCCCATACAGTGGTGTTTCTGGTCAAGACACCACAGCACACTAAAACTACAGTTAGTATCAGTACTATTGTGATTGTTCTGCTCAGCTCATCAGGCAGATTTTATTGCTTTTCAGGATGTAGTCCAGAAAATAAAAAATAGACAAAGAGTAGAGCTGACGATGAAACACAGAAAAACTGTTCTGAGTGAAATTTCTGATAGATCCAAAATCATCAGGACTACAAGTCCAACTTTCAGAATGACACAGGCACTCTGACATCTGACTCCCACCAAAACACAGGGATAAATTTTTAATGCCAAAGACTGCAGTAACTCTGCAAAGGCTGTTTAGCTTCTTTAAAACATTGTTTATGCTCTTGAAGTGACTCTGTAATGAATCTTCATGACTCAAGTGAGGCAGATGTAGCCAAAAAATGCTAATTATGTCTGAAAAAAGGAAGAGTCTGAGAAGAGGAAGAGGAGACACAAAGGTGAGATTGCATGACATCTATAATCCTGAATTACAAAACTGCTCATCAGTGGGCCAGCACTTGATGTGAATTACAACAGCTTCCAGCATCTGGCAGGGTATGTTGCCTGCCAACAGCTCCTAGGAGCCAGTCTAGCAATCACAAACCAGTGCCCCTTTTTTCTGCAGGCCACATGCTTTCTCCCAGCCAAAAGGAGGAGAGATGGCACTAGTCCAGCTCCGTCAGCGACTCTCCTTACATTGGAGACACTAACAAGGACAGATCTGCAGGGTTCACACAGCTTTGCACTGTAGAACAAAAACTGAACCTTTGACTCCTGAAGATATCTATCTTCAGACAATACAATTCTCACTCCGAAGATGAAAGGGCTGCTGAGGTGCCATTGATTGTTTTGGAAGTTATTTTCACCAAAGAATGCTGGTACTTCTCCCAGTCAGAATTAAGAGCCCACCAGGGCTGGAGCCAGGAGCGTTCCTCTAATAACAGAACAATGATATTACTTCTTGTTTCACTTACATCACAAATCACACAGCTTGATAGCTTGGAAAAGTTGCTGGTACCCATATTTAATTTTAGTGTGTATGAAGACATCCACTTCGTCTGATTTGTAAGTACAATAGTAAGTGTGAACACTCTGAGAAAAGTCACATTGGTCACACATAACAGCTAGCTCTAGGCCTTAAGCCTGAAGGTCAAAACACACATGAGGTACAGTTTCTTTTGTGGTATCGGGAAGCCTATAACACTGGTTAATAACTCGTATTGGATTTTGTCATACTTCTTGAATAACCTCACTGACTACTTTAATAAATAAAACACTTCAAAGTAAAACAGTAATAAAAAGTGCTCTCTGCTGTACCTTGTTAAGGTGAGTATTACTTCCCTTATGTGTTTAACCTAGTTGCTGGTGTGTTTTGCCACTGATTCTGCTATGTAACATAATAGCATTTTTCAAAATAGTACATTCAAACACCTTCCCCACTGTTTTCTTGTATAACACCTATCCTTCTCGCCCACACTGGCCCTCTGTTATGCTCACATTTGGCACAGAGGGCAGGGTGGTGTTTCTTTCCAGCCATCTGACCCACCATGCTTGTTTTAGCTTGACATAAAAATGTTTTTTTTAACAAGTTAATGAAAAAGATGTTCTCCTTTGACTTATAAATTTTTCTGTATGATTGGTTTATTGAGGTGAAGATAAATCTCATGGTCAATATGAAGCAAGAAATTATCCAAGAAGGGGGCACTTTTGGTTTGTTTTCTGAAGAAAGCCAGTCTCTGCTTCCACATCCTGGCTGGATCCCTTCATATGGGAATGTTTCAATTGTGGCAGTCAAGAGTTTAATGAGCTGCACTGTCCCACAAGGACGCGAACACTGGAGTGCTCCATGGGTTTAAGCTGAGTGAGTAGTCTTGTGCCAAAGATGGACAAGGACACAAAAGAGACCCCAAAACCAACAAACCCAAGGGGGCTACTTGGTTTCTTTGATTAGTCAAGTTCAGCTGGAGGTCCTTACACTAACTAGACAAGTCTTCAATGGAGGGGAAACAAAATTTTGAAAGAATGAATTTTCCTGATCAGCATCACTCTGCCTTTGTTTCCACTGAGATTCAGTGAGTTACTCCTCATCAAAACTCTCATTTCCAAAAAGTTGTCTGAAGTTTCTGAAACAGGAGGTGAATATATTCACTTAGCAAGGGACACGTAGCCAAATATCCCTGTGGACAAGGGAGCTCCTGACATTATACCATCTCTCCCTGTCTCACAAATCTGTTAAAAATCAAGACCACAAGATGGATCCCTGTGGGATAATCTCTTAGGGGTCTCTGCAGTGAAAGACCCCTAACAGCTATGGCTCATTTCTTTCTGTCCTTCACTGAATACAAAAAACCCCCATACCATGTAAAATTGGAAATGCATGCAGAAGGCCCAACTTCTTTCAAAGGTTCAAATAGCTAAATCTGAAAGGCTGTGAAAGGAGTGGGGCTGAAGAACATTCCATATTTGTCCAACAGAGAGGAAGACGGCACCATGATTCAGAAAGCAGCCTGGGAGGATTCTTCACTTCAGTTCTCCTGCAGCCAACAAAGCACAGGATCTGAAGGAAGATGTTAATTAACATTACTTCCAAGTATTCTTACACCATCCTTCTCAAATTATGGTTCCAAGGTGACACTACATGAATGACAGAAATGAACAGGCACTGTTGCTACTGCTGGGCTAAAAAATCATCATATTTGATCTTACAGCACAGTAGCAACTGCTGATTTTACTCAGGAGGCTTTTGGATCACATGATTTGACGACACATTGCAGTTTTGATGTCCACGACCCTCTAGCTGGATTTTATTTCTCTCATGGTTTGGCTGAAAGGGATGGGTGCACGTGTGTGTATTCACGCGCATGCTCACACACGCATGCGTGTGTGTAAGCATGCATTCATCCACTTCATGTTGCAGGTTTCAGTTTACAGGACCGCTGGTGGACGATCAGTCTCTCTGGAAGAAAAGTACGCCCACAAATATCACATGGAACTAGCTGGTTCTGGGCACTGATCCAGGCAGCCTCATTTAAGGAATCAAGATCATAGAAACCTTTGGCTGGAAAACTAAAAAAAGAAAGTATCAGCTTTCATTCTGGAGACCGACATTCAACTCTTTATGGAAAATATTTTCAGGAAATACCTGTTGACTGAGCTTTTCAGTTTAACCAACCATATTGCTTTTGCAAATGAAAAAGAAAGAAGCAAAAGAGTAAAAATTATATAAAAAATACTCTGCTTTTTGTCCCAGGGGTTGAATTAAATTAACTTCAAACTGAATCATTTTGTATTGTATGAAAGTACAGAGAAAACATCATGCTTTGTGTTATGATATGCACTCTCAGCTAATTATTAACATCTTTGTGTTATCTGACCATGGTAATAGGGGCAGAAGCACAACATACTTGAGAATATGCTCTTTGTACTGCTCTGGACAAGGGGCCCAATTTTCTTCCTCTTGAAGTCTGTGCAAGTTATGCCAATAAGTGGAGTTTAGCTTGGGTAAGCCTAAAATTTTACAGACAAAACCTACAGTTCTTTTAAGCCACAACTTCCAGTGAGGTCATTGCACTGATGCATCTATTGTCATCTGAACACTAATCCAGTCTTACCCTCAGTTATTTTCCACTGTGGGAAGAGTGACTGCTCTGAAGGCTCAGGAGCATTCTCCAAACACTCACATCAGATGTGTTTTCAAGATTTTATTTGTGTATAAAAAAAAACTTGTTTACTTTCATCTTGAAATAGACTTTCACATAGTGTTGTTTCAAACTGATTTACAAAAAGGCTAGATAGGTTGCTTAATATCTGGATTTATATCTTAAGAGTCTTCATTTGCAGTGCATGCAGAAAAAAAATCTACATGGCTCAATTTTAAGATGTATTTGCTTTGCAGTTCTCAAAAGGTATGGCGATACAGAAAAAGACTAAAAAATTGGTTTTGTCTTTGAACTGTTAGGAGCAGACAATTTTTAAAAGAAACGGATTTGTGCATTTAAAAATATTCCATGGTTTCTGTCATTGGCACATGGTAGACCTCTTCATTAAAGGCCCATACAGTTTTAATATGATTCATATCCAATGGTTCACATAACCACAATAAGCCTTAGATCTCTTAATATGCCTGTTCCTAATGTTCTTTTTGTTAGAAGAGCAACCAAGTAGTGTTTCTTTTCTTGGCTGAGACAAATACCCCCTTTGCTTGCAGGAAATGAATGTGTATTTTCTGTACTTTGGAAAGTTTATTGAATATTAAAAAAAAAAAAAAAAAAAAAAAAAAAAAAAGAGAGAGATGACTTTCGCCTTGCAGGCATGTGTTAGGCATTCCACAAACAAAACACTGTGTAATCAGGGCAGCGGTTGCCTTCCTGTGACACTTGAGTTTTCAGAAAAAGTTATGTAAGTTATAAAAAAATTTATGTAAGCAGTTAATATTTCTGAGCTTTTTTTTGAACATTGCCTATTCCATTCAACAACAGGGGTAATCCCTCCTCCTTAAGTTGAGAAACTGTGAGACATGCAGTACGTGTATGTGGTCTCAAGGTCAGCTATAGCATTTACCAGATGATCGAGAGTAAGTCTTACGGAAAAAGAACAACACAGAGATTATTTTCTCAAGGCCAGAAGCAGGAGGCAACTGCAGGGGGAACAATTTTAGCTCAAGCTACAGAACTGATCTGACTTGCATCAGCAGATATTTAGGGACAGATGCTGAAAGCAGATCAGTGTCCCCTGGGGAACCATAGGCACACAACACCTCATAAGAGATGTGTGGCGCCTAATATGACTCATTGCATAAATGAGACAATTTTCTGATTCATATCTGGGAGCCTTCTGCTGGATTGTTCTCTCAAAGAGTGGTTGTCTTTCTGCATCCAGTCCTTCAAAATAAGAATAGTGTATTTCAGAATAACCTGATTTGTCCTTTTGCATCCTCCTCTTTTAGATGAAAGTCTCATTTTCTCCATCTTCTTTGCCACGCAACATGTAATAATTAAAAAGAGCTTAACAATAAAAAGATCAAATACAATGAACATATACTTTGAACACATCTTTTACTGCAGATTCAGCTCTGCTGCCTGGTATGGATTAACCAAGCCCTGATCTGATATTTGAGCTGCGATGATTATTATTTTGAACAGTTGGTAGTGTTCTCAGTGATCCCGAGAGCAAAAGCAAAGCATTTGACACTGCCCCGCACAACATCTTTGTCTCTAAATTGAAAAGACATGGATTTGATGGAAGGACCACTTGGTGGGTAAGGAACTGGCTGGATAGCCACACTCAAAGAGTTGTGGCTAACAGCTCAGTGTCCAAGTGGAGACTGGTGACAAGTGCTGTTCTGCAGGGGTCAGTATTGGGACTGGTATTGTTTAACACCTTGCCCACACCAGTTGGCGTTGGCAACACGGACAGTGGGAGTGGATCGAATGCACCCTCAGCATGTTTCTTAATGACACCAAGCTGTGTGGTGCAGTCAA
>NW_010126155.1:0-28522 GCF_000699245.1 Pterocles gutturalis | reverse complement strand
GAATTCCCGTGCCCTGCCGCACAACCTCATATGTACAGATGAAAAAGCTAAAACATAATTGGGATTAATCCAAACTAATTTAGATATAGATATGGGTTACCTAGGATCCCCTTCACTCTCAGTGAAGAAAAGCAGACACTTTAGCTGTGACTTATCCCACCTTAAACTACTATTGCAGGACAAGGGGTTAATTTTAAAGATAATCTCAAAAGTAAAAGACAGAGGTTCCCATGACAATAATGAGTATGTAAACAACCACATGAACAGAGAAACAAAACCTAATTGTGATCACTATCATAAAGATAACAATACACACTACATATTGAGTACAGCTAAGTGAAAAGGAACTTAGAAGACACCAGAGGATACATACAAACAGTTACAATAACACAGTAAGAGAATTGGACTGTCAGATTTGTAGCCTCTGAAATCTTTGCTACAAAGTATCA
This sequence comes from Pterocles gutturalis, assembly GCF_000699245.1. Classification (NCBI taxonomy): domain Eukaryota; kingdom Metazoa; phylum Chordata; class Aves; order Pterocliformes; family Pteroclidae; genus Pterocles; species Pterocles gutturalis. The sequence goes on along the minus strand of NW_010126155.1, from coordinate 28,073 downwards.
AGGCACTAATGCTACATAAAATTATGCAAATAACTTCAGGTAGTGCCCTACAAATCTCAAGAGATGGAACTGACCTGAGGCAGACTATTGCTACTGCCACAGCTTTGATTGAATGAACTTTAACGCGACCCTCCGATGACTATCCTGCCAGTGAATAACAATGAGAAGTGCACAGAGACAACCCTTTCTCTGTAATTGTCTTGGACACTGGCTGACCAGTTATACTGGTCATAAACCCCAAAAGATAAGACTTTTAAAAGCCGTATTGGGTTCAAAGTCTCTCTGATTTACAAATCAAGAAATTCACTGAGATTATTCTGACAGTAGTAAAGCCAGCATGTCAGGCTTAGTAAAAGTGAACTTTTACCTCCCCAGAGGAAGAAAAATATTAGAATAGGTAAACATTATCTTCTGTAAGTTCTCCCATAGGTAGTTCAGTTATTACAGCTTTGACCTCTCTGATTTTATATAGTAAATTCTCTACATCTGATAACAGCATACATGTAGACAAATCATCTTTATGTCTCTGTTGATACAGAAAAAAATTATCTGCACCACTTATCAGAGAGGGAATGACAGCACTGGAACGTGACATCAAATTAATAGAAAGATAAATCTGAATCACAGAAACAATTGTATAACAGTTCCTGCAAGAAAAATTCCTGTTTTAAATAAGACACAATTAAGAAAGCACATAGATGAAAGTTCAAAGGCTGATCCCATTTACCTTTCAAAAATTACTAATTAATTTCATAAATCACTGGAAGCTAAATTCAGGTCTTCCAAAACATTTAAGTCACAGGACTGTGGGAGCACTGTAAAGACGAACATCTACTCAAAACGGAAGCTATGCAGGACAAACAGAACTTACTGGAGCAGATGGTGAGGCCTGATAGTGTGCAGTTTTGGACTTCACTGAAGATCTGAAGCAGAGCTAAGAACACATCTTATGGGCAATTAACCAATAGAACAGTTTTCCAGTGCCAAATTACCAAATTGAAGGTAGTAATATCTCACAAAAACTAAGCAGAAAACATACTGAAAGGTCATGCTATGTTGCAGTATTTGTTTTATAGTATTTCAATACTTCTATGTTTTTGTCACAGAATATAAGTGACATAAAATTGACTTATTTCATTTTTTTTTGAGATAAACTTTCAAAAATATTTTATTTCCTTTGCAATGGAAAACAACTTTGAAATTGGGTGTCCATGCACAAAAGGAAAGTATCCCTATCAAACCTTGCTGAGATCTTTTTGTTAAACAGAGATTTAAAAAAAAAAATGCCTTCAACTTGAGCTTAAACATTAAAACCCATATTTTAAACACATATAGTATTTCTTGCTCTGCATCAGGATCTTTTCATGTGCATCTCAACCATCAAGTAGTATCGAGGAGACATTTTTGATGTCAGAATAAGACACCATTAGCACCAGAAGTTTCATTTTTCTTTTGCCAGAGATCAATAGCATTGACTTAGTAGCAAGACAGCTGATGCTATGAAGAATTCACAGATGGAGGGTGCTGGGCCAAAAAGAAGTATGAACGATAACAGAATACGGTGCTGCAATCAGTTTACTTCCATCTGGATCCATACACAGCAAAGAATCAGTCCCACTTGCTTGTTCAGGACAATCACGCCTCTGTGCCTACAGCAGAGGACCACCCATTAATTCCTTTTTCCAGAAAGTTTATCCATAAGCTAGACTCACACACAAATGAAAAAAGGTTGCTGTGGGGCAGCACGCTGACACCACCGAGTTTCAGGCAGAGCCTCCGTTTCCTAGATACCATGAGGCAGGGTGTACACAGAGCACACTCCTCCCAACACAGCTAGGTACGTAAGGGGAATTTATTCAATGAAAGTATCATCTATACAAAGATGCTAAGGAATTGGTCAGGATATAATTTCGCCAAGTAGAAATAAAGCTGTCTAATGATAATGATAATGATACAAGGCAACTAACTGGTACTTTGGGATGCTAAAGGAGGGCTCCAAGCCATTGCAACACACTACTTAAATTTTCTCAGAAATGCTATTTCTGACTAAGACAATGGTAGTTCTAACAACTGGCTATATTTTGAGAAGGCTTGGCTTCTTTCCTGGGCAGAATCACTTCACTTTCTGCGAGACAAAAATAATAAACTCCTCCACTGGTCTTTAGCAACTGCTGCTTTTTTTCCTGTGATACAATACTAAGCAGAGAAGGACAAACCTCTTAGAAAATAAAAGTGCTCCTTTCCCCATCCCAAAAATCCAAAGAAAACTATGCCTCCTCTAAGCAAATATTAAAAGATGTTTTGGTATATTTACCCTTTTTCATTTTTAATGCATCACCTCTTTTCTTTTTTTTTTTTTTTCCTCAAAATAGCATGGGTAATATGGTTATTGCAATGTTTCTAGCCCAGCCTAAGGCATAAGTGTGAAATCTTACAGAAAAGCTTTTCACTGTAAAATCTTAAACTGTTTTCAACCTTAAGTACCTCAGTCAGAGAAAAATTTTCCAGTGCAAACACCTCAAATACTCATGCTTTCTTCATCTACTTTATGAAAAGTCATCTTTTACAACAACAACAAATGATAACTCATACTGACAAGAGTTTTTTATACACTGAAGTGAGGGAAAAAGAGCCAAGTTAGCACTTCCTTCTAACTCTGTATCCGACATTCTCTAGAACAAGGGTCAGCAGCCTGTAGCACATGCACTGAGCCATCATTCAGCATACAGCATACCAAAAGGTTGCATAGAAAGCAACAGCTTCCAGGTCTTATCGCCTACTTTCCACCAGCTGCCCCAATAATAAGCAGCGTCTTGTCCCTTTGAAGACACGTTCACGTTATTAGTTTGGTGCACTGGCTTTGGCACAGTGAGCACAGTGATCTGCCACTACAGTGCTGACTGCTCAATGCATGTTGCAGCCACGGAACTATGGCATTTCCCCTGGTTTTGCTCCCTTGCTCTGCCAAAGTAGAGCCAATGGCTGAGACATCGCTTCCTTTAATCCTTTTTGAGCTCTAACTTGCTTTACATTCCCTTCAACTTGCACAATACAAGTAAAACTGCTCACTCTAGCAAGCGCTCATTGTATGATCTCTTCAAGGCCTCTGCTAGTCCTAGGTAAGGATTCAGTTAGGGTTCAAGCCTACATTTAATATGTAATTCACACGTAATCTGAAGAGCAACACTTTCCAAGCTCTTCTGAAATAATACTGGGACAGGTGACCCCTAATTTGACAAAAAACCAAATCTGGCACACTATCACTGAGAGGCTGGCCTCAGTCTAAAACACGCAATTGATGCTTACAGTATAATCTGTGGAGTAACAGTCAGTCTTCTGGTAGGCTCAGTGCTAACTAAATAAAAGTAGCAACACGATACTTTGAGGAGATGATTCAAAGAAGTGACTTAACCTAACGAGTGTACAGAACCAACAAGTAAATGAGCTATGCATTTTAAAACAATAAGACAGACTGTAGTCATCAAATAGTGATTTAAAGAATCAGTTACATTCACATGGTAAAACTTGTGCAAATAGCAGCTTAAAGGTTTTAATTCCAGTATTTTTATCTGAGGAACAGCAACATTCATCATTATAATGAGCTGGCACACATTAAGCCAGGTGCTGTTCAAAACTTCCAAAATACAAGCAAAAGACTTCTTAGTTGGATTTCCGTTGTTCCTACTTCTTCCCCATGAGCCACTCAAACACACAGAGACACAGAGTCAAATTTTGTGCAGGCGTTAGACTGACAAAATGGACAAAAATAATTCTATTCAGCTGGCATACTTCTGTACAGTATGGTCATCATTTGTTCACAGGGTGTCAGCAGCCAAAGGATATTTAGTTAGTAACCCTCAATGTCAGACAAGGATGGACTGCAGCTTCAAACTCTCCCTCCTGCTAACTCGCAGAACAGTACTGAGGGCTCTTCAAAGGGATAGCAACAACAGCCTGCCAGCTCTGTATTATGCCTTTCAAGGACAACTATACCTTTAAGTAAAATTGCTCTGAGCAATACAATCAGGCAGGCCAGCAGGCAATCCAGCCAGCCATTCCATGGCCTCAAAATACAACTTTCTTTTTGAAAAAAAAAAAAAACCAAAACAAAACCCCAACATTTTCATACACGTGTCAAGAAATAACTGTATACATTAAATGCTGAGTTATGTGGATACATTGCTTTGACACTTACCCTGCATTCTTCTGTAAAAAACCCTACAACTATATATACTTGAACAGCTAAACTATTTCCTTCTTTCTTTTTTTAAAATGCTCAGACCAGAACTAGTAAAAAGAGAGGTTAGTCCATGATCATGAAGGAGGATCAAAAAACAATTAGAAACAACTCGATTTAAGAGTCAGAAACACATTATTTGCATCAAAAAAGACCAAATGGGAATGCAGTCAAGTATTGCCAGTATTTCTGCCAGTGTTTTTGGGATAATGCTGGGCAAAATAACTCTGTCAGATATTTTTCTGAGAAGTTGCAAGAATTAATACTAGCTCTCTATTTTTAAATACTTGGGAGGTATTCAAATACAATGGCAATAAGATTAAACTGGACAGAAAAAAAAGATATTTTCTTTGCACACAGTACAACACTGGCAATAGCCAATTTAAAAAAAAGGATAACTCCTATATGATTTGAAGTTCAATCAAAATGAAAACAGAGAGAACATTCACTGGTGTACGTAAAGGTAAACAGTCTGTACAATGTAATGCTGGCAAACAAAATGTCACTATTTTCAAACCCAGAAGTAAAGAAAATAATCACTTTTTGATATCAGCCTCCACATCATGATGGGTGGCACTGATCCTGTCCAAGCAAATGATTTATGTCCAGTATTATAGCGTACTATAAGTACAAGCTATCAAAAAAATGAGAAGAATAACACACTCCACCAATAAATATGGAAAGTTAATTAATACCTAGTTTTATCTATGCACTATGGTAGCAAGCGTAAAACTCTAAACTCAGGAGCAGCAGTTCCAAGTTATATTCACAATTAAGCCAGTAACACTATGATACAAAAATATCAAGTGAGAAAAACTAAATATCAAATAAGATAGTTATTTACTGACATAGTAAGTGAAGTTTTGGTTTCCACTTACCACTTCATGTTCAAAAACAATCCCTTCATGAAGTTTAAATTCATCAAAAAACTTACAAATTATGAGGATTTTATTTTTTTCCTAATTTATACCTGCTATCTCTTCTTCAACACAACTGTCAGCTCAGGAGAGCATACCTGAGGCAGGGGAACTTTCAGCTAGCCTAATATTAGTGACATCAGCCACACTGTGAAACTCTCACCATTTGCAGTCCCATATATTACTTTCAGCCTTTTAAGCTTGAACTGTGGCAGCTGAAGAGCAAATACAGGTCAGCTGCTATTGAGACTGCTACATCACAGCAAGTTCCAGCTGAGGTGAACTGCTGAATGCTTCTTAAATGGTGTCAACTAGAGTTGTCAGGAGATCATGAACCAGAGCCCCAAGCAATCTGATTAGAATCAGAGAGTAACTGGATTAGCGGAACTACTGAATTAGTATGTGATGAGCTGTATAATTCATATGTTATGTTCACAGCACTCCTAGCTTTAACACCTGCAACATGACTTAACATCCACCCCTTCATGTGCCAGGTGACTCAAGCCTCATCTAAAACAAACATGAGATTTGCACAAAGGTTTGCATGGAAACAGGTGAAAAAAACCCCAAAACTAACTATACCTTGATCTATCAACTCAGTAAAGATGCTTGCCAACTCTACTGGCATGTTCTCACTATTTTCTTTTCTTTCATTTTAACCAATTTTTAAAAAGTTGGGAGATAAGTCTTTCCTAGAGGCAAGATGCAATCAGTCAGACAATTGGTGATATCTTGTCTCTGAGAGGTGAAAGCCTTACACAGCTCAGCACACAATGAATGCTGGGCTCAGTGAGAGAAAGGGCCCCAGCCTCTCCCAGGGGCAGAAACTGCTCAGTCAGCAGCACCTCGACTCTCTGGGAGCATGTTTGCCAGCTCTGTTGTCACACATCAGTTTGTAACACTGAAAAATACCTTGTAGTGAAGGAACGCAAAACGATCTGAAGCAACTGCAGGAAGCAAGCCCATCAAGATAAGCTGTATCTACTACTTTTTGAACATCAAATTGTTGGTAGTATGCTTCTGTCAGGGTAGTCGGAGTCACTTGTACTCCTGCAAGCTACAGGGGTTCCTATTCAGGTTTTAGTCATACTGAAGATTCCTTCCAATCATGGACTGACTAGATTTCCTGCCCAAAATTACAGTGAATTAAATAAATGCAACTTTATGGCTTTTATAGTAAACATATAATAAACATTTTAAACAAACTTTTTTTAAAGTGCTGGAAGATCTTTTTTGCTGTTCCTTTCTAAAATGAAGTCCATTTCAAAATTTCCTTAGGTTCCAAACTCACAAAGCTTCATTGTAGATTTTCCTATTTGTAATGTCCAAAATGTAACTTGAAACAAGCCAACTACAATGAAATCAGCTCAGCTATGAAATGAGATTGCAGTTAAAGCTTTATCTGTCTCCATCCCTACAATTATTTCAAAGGAGAAAGAGTAAGTTATGTTACTATTTATAGAAAGAGGAAATGATAAATATGAGTGCTTAGTAAATAGTAGGCAACAGAGAAAATACAGTACTTTGGAGTTATGTCTTCACTAATGTCTAGTAATTCACAGGTGACACGTTACATCTATGTGCTGTATTTTATTTGACGTGTTCACAATCCCTTTTAAGTCAGTCACAAATCCAAACACAGTTAGCAGACAGGCTATTTAATAAAATCAGATTTATAAAACTATTACTGGGTGAAACAGCATTTCACCTATTAAATTTTTCTAATACAAAACCAGCTACTCCAATCAATACAGAAAGAAAAACAATAAATAATGAAACTATGACGAAATAACTGAGATGTTATCAAAGCTATAAATACATCAAACATTTCTGATGATAATGCAGCCTACACATTTTTTCCGTTTTTTTTTTTCCTTTCCAAAACCTCTCCCAATATCTGCAGATCCTAATCATTTATTCTATAAATACAGCATAGTTGACTAAGGCTGAAATGTGCTAAGATGCAGTAACATTTCAAATTCATACATGAAACAATTTGGAAGCTTCCCCCAGGCATTCGCGGCTGCGGCTCCCGCTGCTCTGCTACCCACAATCCCCCCATTTACCTGCTCGCCGGGCTGCCTCAGCCCTGGTCAGGAAGTGGTAAAGCTGATCCAGCTTATCAGGCTGCTCCTCCAGGGACTTCTGCTGCCATATGGCTGACCCAGGCCCTGCAGCCTCCCTCAAGGCATTCCACTTCTGTATCAGAGCGAAGAGCTCAGAGAAGGACTCGTGATAACCCTGTCGCAGCATGTCTATGCAGATGTTCTTCTTGTATGAATTCCTGTTCCTGGGAATAAGAAAGAGATTTTAAGCCTTTAAACCTGTATTCTGTTCTCCACCTCACCAAATAAGTACAGATAACTAAAACAGCTTTCAAGAAGAGACCTCTGCAGTTCACCAGAGGTGAAGGGGTTCAAAAAGCATTCTGCTAAAACATGATTAAGAATGTCACACCCACGGGAAGTAAATATGTCAATAATGAATAAATACCAATACATATTGAAAACACATTAAAAATATACTGGGGTCCTTTAGCTGGTATTGGTAAAAAATGCTGACCGATGGGAAAAAAAAGAATGTTTACTTAGATCACAAAAATACAATGAACTCTTAGTTTGCTTTAAAACAGTGCACTGGGAAAAATGAGGCACATTCCACATGTCGAAACAATGTATATGTTAAATAGTTTTGCTCTAGGATATGATGGCTTGGTTTAAAATGTCAAACAAATGCTATGCCAGAAACATAATCATTAGATATTATTTTGCTTCTGTTTAGCATATAACTTCAGCTGGGACTGGTTTACTGATGTAAAAAAATTGATAATTTCTTCCTAATTTTAAAATTGAATGATGCAATGATGAATTTATATCAAAGTCATATAATTCATAAACTCTGATAAGATATACATATCAAAAAGTTGTGTAATCAAATATTCTCAAGAGATAATATATCTTTTGAGGCATTATTTATTGAAATAATCAAAATATTTATTTTATGTGGCATGAAACAATCATTGTGTCTTATCCTGGAAAAAACTATGAGTCCAATGGGACTGCCTGCAATGGTAAAGTACAGATGTAAAGCATAGGCATCTATGGTGAGAAAACAAACCTTTGTCCCAGTAAAATGGCAAGGACCCAATGTGTTAATTTTGTTTGGTATATTCCTTTAACTTTCCTAACTGTTTTCAAGACTGCCTTTTTAGATTAAAATCCATTTAACTTCAAATTCTCAACAGCTTTAAAATAAATATGGAATTCTGAAAACTGAGATTGATGGCGTATGTAATAATTTCAGATGACATCACTCTAAAAAATAGCCTAATGAGACTAATACTTCTAGCCTAAAAAGAGCTACTGTAGTTCTTTAACATTGCTAATATGATGGAATTGATGTAAAAAACTTATTAGCTAGATGTCAATGAAATAAACAGCAGCATGAGATATAATAAGTAAATAATTATTATTTCATATTTACTATGACTAAAATTAAATATATTAATTACTATATAGATGCACATTAATTTTTTTTCACATTTCAGTTGCAGAACGGAACACAAAAATATTATAAAATCCTGATAACATTTAGACTAGACAGTACTGAATTTATGTTTAATATATAGAGGTATTTGAGAGCACAATCGTTCACACAGAAAAGGGAAAATATATAACTATTCTGTACCAGAAAAGATTTGCAACATTTATCTTGGAAAAGTAGATGAGAAATATCTTTAAGTACTTAAATTTGAATTTGCCAGAATATCCTATATTTGTCACCAATCAGATGCACAGCATATAGCTTAAAAATTCTCTAAAGATATTATGTGCAGTACAATGTATTCTCTAGTTTGTGTATGACATGCTTGCTTTCTTCTGTTTTAAATTTTTATCTAACAAAAAAAAAAGAAAAATAGGAAGAATATAGGTTAAAAATTCCTACCAACTTCCCAAGGCCTGGGACTGAATCCTACGGTAATATAACTCAGAGCAGCGCAATAATGGATGCAATGCATGGCAGATACACATACATGCGTATTTATTTACATACTGTGATCTATATATGTAAGCATTAGATCATTTGATGTATTGGAAGTAAACAAGAAAGTACTGCTGAAAGATCTTAACAGTGACTAAACAAAACATCATTCAGTTCATTCTTACCACTCACTGCATACTAATATTTGTATGAATAGAAAAATAGTGTCTGTGTAACATGTTATTCGCTGTGGATTGATGCATTTTACTTGAAGTTAAAGCACATTTTCCCCACAAGACAGCAATATTAGCAAACCAATGCAGGAAAACAAAACATACAGGAAAATAGGTCAGTTTTAAATTTTAGTTTCACTATTCTTTTAATAAATCCCATCCCAACAAATAAAGACAATGAAATAATCATACAGTACAGTGCACATTTTTTTCTTGGGAGAGATAACTGATTTTAACTCACAAGCAACGAGGCTATTGACTATATAACCAAATTTCACAGGCATAAAGACAAAATTTATCTCTCTGTTACACTTAAAACCAGAAAATACAGAAAGAGCAAAATAATACTTTTGTTTCCTTAAGTTTCTGCAATATATAAGCCATAAGTGACTGAACACACACAAACAATAAAACAGGGCTAGAAATTAATGGTATTATGGGGATGAATGGCATTGGTGACACCTAAGAGCGCCTGACACTGCAACGAGTTCTGAAATTGTTTCAGTTACCAAAGAAAATGCCAGTATTCTTTTTCCATCACTGTTTTCGAACAGAAGATTAGTGTAGGTGACAGAAGTAAACTTTTTATGATATCCTGAGATAAACTATAAATTCTTAATCCTCAAAGTCACTTTCATACTGATTTTTATAATATGCAGCATGTAAAATGAGTGATTAAACAGAATATCTCATGTTTTACATAACTGACGATTACTTTACTCCTAATATAAATATAAAAAACTGGTACCTAATTAAATGCACATGATTTATTTCATAAAACCCAACCACTAACAGTGCAGTTCTACTACATTAATAAACTAGTTTACACTAAACCTTTTGAGCCTTACTACCTAATAAATTATATTATTAAACAAGTAAGTTTGTTTTTCTACATTGCGCCCACACCGATTTTAGGTTTCCTTTGAACAATTATGTTACAAGAAGCAAAATGAGAAAAGACTAGCCTTTCATTCGGTGGAAGTGGAGCCGTTCAAGAGGTTTAATGGTCTCTGGGGGCATCTACTGGAAATCTGGAAAACTGCAGTCGGGATGTGTTAATCATGCAGCTGTCAGTGCAGCAAGGCAGGGCTGCAGAACAAAGAAAGGAGCCAGCGCGGAGGAGACGCGCTGCGCGGATCTCTGAGTGCATCGCGCAGGAAAACAGCGGGGCGGCGGGCCGCAAAAGCGCAGCGGCAAACAGACGCAAACACTGACCACATAGTTGCGTGCAAGAAATTAAACAAGTCCAATTAGAAGGAGCAGACAGCTCTGTAGTGTTAGCTGTATTTTAAAAATGAACCGTGAGATTAATATAAACTTTGATACGTGCATACTAGGAGAAAAATATTACACACATTTTTTTAAAACAAAGTGTTTTTTACTAAAATCTGGAGCATATCTATGTATTTATGATTAAAACAGAGACCAATTAATCTGTCTTTAATTTAAAGCTGCTCAATTGTTTTGTTGGGTTTTTTTATCCATTAAATTCAACAGATGAAAACCATAATGCTTAACATAAACATAGACGATGCTGAGAATCCACTGTTCCTCTGATTGTACACGCATGTCTGTCATTACTGAAACCTCGCTGCTGTCGCTAGACGTTCGTTTACACAAGTTGGATAAAACAGTGAAATGAGGTCCACTTACTGTACCTGGCTGAGTATCCTGCATTTGTTCTGCACCAGCAGTTACTGTGGTGCAGTATTTTACGCATGACGTGCTGAAAAATTCTGTGTGCTTCTGTGTGGGAGGGGGGCATCAGCAGAATTTTCAGCACCAAATAAATAACCACCAAAAGTTAAAGTTGCCATTTTAGTGGTACCATGTTATAGATGATGACTTCATGTAGTATAATGTCACACAGGTGGAAGCAGCTATTGAACGTGGATCTTCGAGCCTGAAAAGGCACAGCTATTGTTAACACCAGGCTTTACGTACACGGATATTACTACAGGCATTTCACCTTTCTTACACTATACAGCTACTTATATAATTTTCTTATATGGATTTCTTTTATTATTATAATTCTAAAACCATCTAGAGTTGGTTTCATGCTGAGGAATCACAGAAATAAGATTCTAATCTGGTTTTACCAGTGCAAAAGTCATAAATACCAATCTTCAGTGAGGCTAATGAAATTACACTGTTGGAATCTCAAGGACCTTCCTATCTTCTGGTGTTGTACTTTTACAAGACTTTTAAGCAACGCTAGGAGATCAGGACAGTACTGTTATACATTCCCTCCAACTTAAAATCCTGCACAACAAGGCTATTTGCATTTTACCCCTTACGCTGAAAGAGAGCAAAGAAAAAAGGAATTAAGAGGCCAAGAGGCAAGTACTGGTGTTAGAAATAACCAAAACAGTCAGCATAGCATAACAGAATTATTTGTCATGAGTTTAATTCTCCATGCCTCCTGCCTGATGTGGTCAATTACAGACATGCAAAATAAGTTCAAAAGTCTCCTATTTTCAGTTGGCATTTTTTTTTTTTTTTAATATCAGGGTTCATATCTCTAGATTTTTTAGGATTTAATTAGTACTACAGGTTAATGCCAGCTGCTGATTACAAGTGTACTATAGCAATCCCATTTTGTAAAGCACAAAATGGCATGGATTAAACAACGATATTATATAAAATATTAAAGTGTACTTCCAGTGTAAAATAATTACCAATTATTATAATGTTTAAAAACTGTATTCAAATAGGCTTCATCCACTTGGGATTTCCTTGTGTAGTTAGCAAGTCAATGACTGATATAAATGCCTAAGATAAGGATCACAAAATTGTGAAAAAATAAGCAAGATATTTTCGCTTAATTTTATTTAATCAAATATATTTTACTTTTTCCCCTGCCCCAACATTTCATGCCTACAAAACTACAAGAAAACTAAAATTACATCAATTATGTGAATACTTAGCTACTTTGTATTTAACCTATATGGAAACAAATACAGCATAAGCAAGGAGACACCAGAATTTCCTCACTAAAATTTGAAAAAAATATGCATTAAGTAAAACGAAAATTTACTATACAAAACACTAAAAAGACAAGCATGTTTTATAACTTCAGGCTACTCCACCTGGAAATCGAAAGAGGAATTATTATTTAGTTATGGCTGGACAGCCAAATACCATAACAGTTTTTTAACACTGTCAGTGACCCACATCTAAAATATAGCTAACACTTGTGCAGGGCATTGTTGAAAATAAAAAGCACTCATGCAAATACTTGGTAAACATGGAAGCTGAAGATTTGACTAATGCATTGAGCGATGCTATGATCCCAGTTACAGTGGTATGAAACCATGTACTCACACTGCTGAAGTCTACATTGTCATGTGTCTGGGCTGCAGTACATCAAAGTTAGGTACACAGCTAACTTGAAACATATCCAAGTCGGACAAATATCTGAGTTCAGTGTGAAAATTTATATACTTAATATTTTGGTGAGTTAAGCCCTCCGTTGGTCAAGGTACTCAGCACATTTTCACCACATGCTGCTACTGATACAAAGCTATTCAACTGAATCAGGGCACAGCCCTCTTTAATCCTAGTTTAAAGACTGCCCATTTAAATACTTTTCTTTTAATGAAATATTTACTGCATAGCAATATGTTAAATTGTAGAATACAGTAATCTCATTAAAGGAAGATATGAAAGCACAGTAAATGCTATTACGTAGTAATAGACAGCTTACACATCAGAATTTTTGATTAATAACGCTGAAAATTATCTTACATTGGGGTGGGGTGCAATTTTTAAAATTCCAAATTATAAAGCTGAAACAGCTAATGTCCAAATACAAAAAGCATAAAATCCACCAAGCCGCCAAATGTTATAAAAAGAACTGCCTACTCTAAAAACTAAAAAAAAAAAATTGCATACCAGAGAACATCTACTGGAAACTGACTTCTGTAACAATTCAGATTTTTTTAAATACGAAAATGTTTATGGAGCTATATATTCAGAACTATTAATAGACAAAAAATAAAGTATATCAGAAAATAAATACATAGGTACTTTATAGGTACAATAACAAGTAATACAGTATGTTTCATCTACTGCCTCGCAGTCTCTGACTGCTGTCAAACCACACTTTAACCTAAATCATGCAAAGGTGGATGCATAACCTGTCAGTATGATCCTGCAAAGAACATACATATTGAACTCGCTTCCTTTTGTTCAAAGCTACACTGCCATTTTAATACTACATAAAATGAAAAATTAATCAATTATAAACATCAAAGGATGACACAGATAAAGTATTTTAAAATGAATGTAAGTACTGTAATAATTAAGAATCCTCATTAACACTGAAAATGGAAATATAAATTTAGCAATGAACTTTTGGAACATTCTGTCCCTAAACATAAATGTAAAGAAAGCACTAAAAATAAAGATAAATGTGCTACCCTTATAAAAATATTCCTCATAGAAGAGCACACAGACCTGTAATTATTACCTATTATTTCAAGCATAATCAGAAAAAAAACATTATCTTCATTAATCTTCCTGATATTCTTTCTAAATCAATTATGTTAATTAACAAAAAGGAATTCTAACCATATTTTATGGACTATTATTTATCAAAATGAATTATTTCTCAGCTTTCCCCTTTTATTTCAAAGCTAACCTAATGGACTAAGAACCAGAAACTTCTGAGCTTGGAATCCTTTCCATTTGACTTGCATGATACCAGAGAAGTCATAAAATTTTTCTGCAGGTTTCTTTCACAGTTTGCAAAGTTAGCTTTAGAAAAAAGATAACCATAACGATTTACTTTCTGTATCTTCTCAAGCTGATGCTATAAATTATCATAAAACCCAATGCAAGGCTATGCATTTATTGTACTACTGCTATGAAAAATTCCAACAGTATTTTCCCTTTTGTTTATGATAGCCCATTCAAGTCCCCAGCAGAATTTCCTCAGCAGTCTAAGGACAAATAGACCACACAGAGATTAAGAGGAAAAGAAAAGAGCGGATTTTATGCAATTCAGAAGGATTCACTGTGAGAATTATTAGGAAGTCATGATTGTACCAAGGCAAATTAGCCTGTCTTTCTTTGTCAGACTCCTTTTGTATGTTAGAGATGCTTCACCTTTATGGAGTGTTTTAAAAATAGAAGTCAGTTGTGTATTGCATGTACATTATCTTCAGCACTAAATATTGTTGAACTATCGAGAAATGAAAGCACTAGAAAACCGTAAGACCAAACTTAATAAAAACAACAAGTTACATAAAAAAAGAAAAACTTCAGTTCACTGTGTTCTTCTTTATTAAAGTATGTCATGTATTTTATCTTTGCAAGAGTTTGATGAGTTTTTGCAAGTAAAATTCTGTTTCCTCTATACTTGCTAATAGTCATGAGAATCTGTAGTTTGCACCTTACCATTAAAAATGTATTGTATTTTTTGAAATTATTCACCCCGCCTTTTATCCAGATCATGTCTTTGAAAGGAGGAAGTAGATAATAAATGGAATAATTCATGATTTCCCATTAAATATGAAACTTTCTTTTGCAGAGTTTAGAAAATGAAGTTCTACATAATGTACAGAAGTTGATTAGAACTTTTTTTAACCTTTTCAAGAAAAACCTTTCACATTACACAAATGCACAGAGAATTTTCTTTAGGAAGGGCAAACCATTCACTTCCCACACAGGTCTGTTTTTTAGATCACTGCCTAATTACACTAAATAATATGTTTATCTGGCCCAAAATTTGAAGAGATATTCACTCGACCAAAAAAGAATGTGTGCCTCTAAGTACTAAAATCTCTTTTTGAAAGCTGTTTAATAAACATTGAATCCTGGCCATGGCAAGCAAGATTGTTAGGAATTATTTAGGCAGAAAAAAAAATACATATTTAAATAATATTGTGAAAGAAATTTAAAATTTATCATCTAGCTCAATAAGTAACTTGAGCCATCTCCCTTTCTACAAGCATCACAGCAGCAGGGAGTTTGGGATAGAGTGCCTTAATTTAAAATTTCTTTTACTTTGAAAGGTTACCTTTCTTTGGTTCTTTTTTTAGTCTCTAGTGTTTAAAAGTGAAGAAATCTCTTCATAAAATGTAAATGAGTTGACACAACATTCCACCAGTTCTCAACCAGAGTAATGTGAACCAAGAGGTTCATAGGGTACTCATGGGTCATATTCAAATAAACCTAAAACTGAGTACAAAAACTCTCATGACTTAAGTAACTTATAAGCAGAGATCAGAATCTAACAGTAGGGCTTACTAGTCCATCATGGCTGTGATGAAAATAAAGAATAAAACACTCTTCAAGCAAGGCCTTCTCCTCTCCATCAGCCCACAAACTCCATTCTTCTCCCTCAGTGGACTCTCCAGACCATCCTGGCCTCTTATCAGGTCATGCCAGGTTCCTCTTTCATCTTGGAGGACAGATGGGGTTGAATATTCAGAGACCAACTGGTAGAAAAAGGATGTAGGAGAGAAATCTTACTTCCACAAACCTATCTTGAACATGAACACTTAATCCCTCATTAATTTTCTAACGTCTTTTTTCCTTAACTCTACCTAGCTTATATTAACACTGAAAATAGCAGAAACTTGGTGCGGAGTGCATGGGTAGTAAATAATTTGTCCCTTTTAATCTCTCACTAAAGAATGGCACTATCAGATGGCACTAACAGAAGATTTAAAATGGATGTCAGGTTATTTTTGTTGTGAACTTGCCAGCTTCTTGTAGAAACACTGCCTCAGGAAGCAGTGAATGCAACTCTAAGACTTCTACCTGATCCTTTTTACAGCTTTCAAAATTCAACAGCTCTCCAGTGTAGGATTCAGTTGTAAACGTACATGTCTACATCTAAGCTGGTCACTCTAAGCTCTCTACATAAGCAATGGAGAAAAATAGGTACTTCAGAAGATTAATTCACCTTATTCTAAAGCAGTTGTCTAAATCCTAAAAGTTGCAGCTCAACTAATCAAATTGCTTATTCTTAATTATTTTCATTGATAATATGGGGCGATTAACCTAGTCCTGGATCAGAGTTAAACTTAGGTGAAACCTCCTTTGCTGTTTTGTAGAGAAGCACAAAGGTTTATGGAAGCAAAGGATTCCTACTATATTCACCAGTCGTCACTCCTAGAGAAAAACTATTATATTCCAGTTTTCAGTATACAGTGAAGTAGTTTAATGATTGATCTTCCCAGTATTAGCTGAGAAGGCTGACAATTGCTCTGGGGTTACAGCCCACCTGAGAATTAAATCTTTTGCCTTTTTGTATTCCAGATGATCTTGAAGTGGACCAGCCTTCTGGTGAACTCTAAGCAGAACAAGGCACTACATGTCAAAAACATCTGATCCAATGCATATAAAACAATCTTGTCTGCTGCCTGAAAGGGTCATATCAGAGCACATCTTTACTGACTCAAAGGTATCATGGCAAACTTTCCATAACACACTGATCCATCACTCACAAGAGAAAACACAAACACAAATTTTCCGCATATCTAGGTCAAGCAGTACCATCTGTGTATAATAATTTAGATGTCATGTAACTACCAATGAGTCTTGAGTGAGAACTAGAACTCCATCAACCAATTCACAGAAATACATCCAGTAAAATCACTAATGTAATGTTTTTGTTACTACTAAACAAAGCTGTTCCTCCCATAAAAAAGATTTCAAAGTCTCTCCTTCTAGTCTTTAGCTCTTTTTTGATGACGGGGTCTTCTCTGGATGATTTCCATTTCTATGAAGAGAAGACAACTATAAGTTGATCTTTCTGGCCCTGACAAAAAAGATCAGGAAACAGAAGTGACATTATCAAATTCCGGGCCATTCTAGGCTCTGACCTCATTTGAAGATTCAACCCTGGAATAAATCTCTCAATGGAAAATACCTTACTTCACAGTTCATCATGAACTTTTCGGTTCTTAAATCAGTCATAAGGACAATTTTTAATTTTTACTGCAACCTGATTTTGAGCCATTAATGATTTGGTGAGTTAAGATCAAGAACAGAAAGTATCAGGAAAAGCACACTGAAGGCCAGTGAAGTCAGACAACCTCCTCATAATCTTACTAAAAGCCTAATTCTGTGTCAAGAAAGCAGTCACATTCTGCATTAATGGAAACCTTTACTTTTTTCCCATTTCCATATTCTTGCACCACATTCACTTGTGGTGAAACACACCAACAAAACAAAACAAAAATCCATGAAAAAACCAGAGCAATATCCTGTTTTAATATAAGTACTATCTTTCTTAAGCATGGTTTTTTCTTCCTCTTCTATATCACCCAAAAAAATATTATTACAAATAAAAAAACCTAAAACATCTCCAAGTTTTTCCACATAAAAAAATAAGTTATAACATGAGCACACTTAAAGGAATTCTTCTCATCTGCTGAAGTTTGGAACCGAGTAGAACACTGTATAATAGAAGAATAACTGCTACCTTTTTTTTCTTCAATTGTGAAGAAACGAGCTTAGCTTAAAGAATATTGTGCAGGACACTATTTCAGGAAATGGCTTTAAAGAATGTTCCTTGTTTCCGTTAATGTGATATTACCCACATACTCCATTTAGGAGGTAATAAACTTGTTTTCTGCCTCATACACATCGAAAAAGTAAAGAGTGTTTAATATTAAGCAGAAGTGTGGCTACAAGAATTTGTCTGGATGAAATAATTGCTTATTAACCATATTAAATGGATGTTAATGATAATTATTGATTATTAAATTAACCTCCATATGAACACCAAATTGCTTGAAAATCTTGTCCTTTGAAAAGGTACAGTAAGCAAACTAATCTTAGTAAGTATATTACTAGCAGCACATCAGTTGATTTTTCCACTCGGAAATTCCTAAGACATCTTCCATCCACACTCCTTAATAATTGTCAGTACAGAGGATGCAGGACTCATGACCCCTAACTTGAGAATGCATTTATCAGTACATTTTTACACAAATATATATCTAAACACGTGCATAATTGCTGTCAGCACAAATGCAAATGCATGTCAATGAATTTGCTTCAGTTCAAAACAGTAAATTTCTGTCAAAAGTCTTGGTGACTATTTTGTTCACCAAACTCTTAAAATTGGAACAGAAAGCCACCAGTTACAAACGCTGTCAGTTATAATTTCTCAGGAGAAAAAGAAACAAAACAATCACCAAAACAAACCAAAACATCTTTAGCATACATTATTTAAAATTTTGATAATACTTTTTTTAGGGAACATATTTTAAATATGTCAACAAAAGTATGGGTATTTAGGTGGCAAAGGGAAGATATCCTGTCCTTTTATAAGGAACTACAACAATCTACCTTTGGAATGGAAACAATAATTGAAAAACTACACAGCATTTTATAAACCATTTCTCACACTTTCTAAAATAAAAATATTTGTTGTCTGCTAAGGAACACAAGCATAGCATTGATTTCAGTAGCATTATTTACAGATACGGCATTGCCTTACTTTATAAATTGGTTTAAAATTACAGTTGATGCATTTAGTTTTCTATAACTAGATTAGCCTAGTACTAATATAACTGTCACTGCTAGTTTGTTACCATTTGTTTGCTTTCAAGCGATTGTATCAGGTTTATGGAACAGCAATTAGTAAATTACATACTACAGAAATTTTTTACCTGCTGAGCTACTATCAAAAAATAAAATCCTGAGAATAAATACACAAAACATGAATGCAATCTTTTAAAATACGTACTTTAAAAAAATCTGCATATAAAGAAACCAGAATACATACTATATTTCAGTTTAATCTTCTAAGAAGCTTTGATAACTTTGACAAACAGCATATTACAAAACACTAATGAAACACCCCACTTGGTGTAGGTATTGTAGAACAGATGACAAAATTCTCATTTCTTTGTGAATTGCCTCTCTGGTTTCCTTTTCCACAACCAGACTCAGGGTTTAGATAGAAAAACAAAAATCATATAAGTTTTTGGTGGGGTTTTTTTTGTTTGTTTGGTTTGGTTTTGGGTTGTTTCCTAATAGCAGGAAAAGGCTGACCTGATCAAATCAGAGCTGTAAAATGCACTTTAAAGCCCCAAGGCCTTCCTAAAATAGCAGTGACTTGCTGTGTAATCACAGAGAGAACACTTCTGTCCCTAGCATGATGTGTACTGTGGAAATCCACCAGGGCAGAAGGCTGAAACCGCTCACTGGGAAAGCAAGTCAGCCTGCGACTACAGCAGCACCACAGAGCTGCTACAGAAGGAGGGTGACAGTAAGTGAACGCACTTATTTCTGCGCTTGTCCCTGAGGTCTGGTACTTCTCCCTTCACAAAGCAACTTTGTTATCCTTAATTCAGGGGACAGGACCTCTGTCAACACAGCATTTTTCAGGAAGGATCTGTTCCTTATGTTGGTCCAGCTCACACAGAATGTGACCAAGTCACAGACCAGCCTTAGTTTCCTTCTCTTTAAGCAGGGGATATTTAAACCAGCTATGACACCTAGCACGATTACTATGACAGCACTGTCAGAGGTAACTGTCCCCCACCAACTACGTGTGCTCACAGAGCAGTACCATGGCGCTTTCCACTGCCTCACCTAACTCACTTTCCTGTTGTTATCAGGCTACTCTCTCCTACAGACTGTGACTGTGATTGTGGTAAGAGTCTCTCCAACAGAAAAAAAAGGAATAAATTTAACTTCGCAAACCCTAGGATGACATATTGAGAAGGTCCTGCCCAATCCCATCTTTAGTCCATAATTTTTGAACCTAATCTTAATTAAAGAAGTGGGGCAGGGGTTTGCTTTAAACAGATCGCTCTCCTAGATCATCAGATCAGATACATCACAATCTTTGTTCTGACAGTCGGAACACTTACCAGCTTTATCATGTTTCCATTATAAAAATAATTGGACATGTATCGCAGGAAAGGAAAGTGTGTCTGCTGTTTGAGCATTACATGGTATGGTTTTAGGACACTGCTGAAGTTATTACTCCTCAACTCAAATGTGGTTGTTTTCCAGATTTTCATTCAAAAGTTTTTAGGGAAGGTTTCTAGTTACATTTTTAGGCTAGGAAGAAGAAAAGAAGCATGTTTTGCAAGAAACTAGCTGGTCGAATTCCTATCTGATAGAGTGTTTTTATGCGCAAGGGTGATCTTGCAATATTAATTGTTAAGGTGCCTAGAGCCCTTGTATATGCATCTTTTTATTATTTAAATATTGAAATAAATAAATCATCTCACTTAAGCAACCAGCAATTCAGATTTGTTAGAAGTCTTTCATTAATTTTGATGGTGCTGAACCCCAGATCTGTTAAAAGACTCCAGAAGAATAAGTCAGTCGTAGTCTCTTGTAACTTCTAAATGTAAATACCTCAGCTGTAAGAAATCAAAAGTTATCTAGATTTCTTTCATTCATTGGGTTTTTAAATAACTAATGGTGTATTAAATGCTTCACCGCAGAAGTCAGCACTCAGGCTTGGCTAAATAATAATTCAAATTACAAGAACATGTATGTCAGTATACTAAGCTTCCACCCCACAGGAGATATTTCACAGAGGCTCGGGGGGGGGGGTAGGGGGAAGGGGAAAGCAGCATAATTTCAAATATAATTACTGACACAATCTTAATGATACTGCTACAAATGTGATATACTACTTTGGTAAATATAAAAATTAGTAAAACCAAGGAGTTAAATGCTTTGATATATTTAAGATCAGGAGAAATGAACCATCATTATTTAATATCAACTTCAATTTTTAAATGCGAAGTTCCACTAAAAAGGGTAGGGCCCAGGGAACTTTAAATTTAAATGGGTATGATGACTAGAAACAAAGGAAACAATAAACTTACGGATGTTAAAATGCCTCAAAAAAGCCAACTTACGCAGCAGCCTCTTGTTTTGACAAGCCTTTGATATTCTTCGCCAAATAATCATCTATGCCATCTTTGTCTTTGATCAAATGAATCCTAAATTTAAATGAAAAAAATTAAAAGAAACACTGTGAGGTGCTAACACAGACTTCTGCAGCATGTATAATATACTAAGATTGCCAACTAGAGCTAAATACTGAAATACTGACAAAGTAATATATCAAACATTCTATAAACATATACAAATTTCTTTTTAATTTTTTGTTCTGTAGCTATTTCAAGCATTTATTTCTGAAATAAAACAGAGTCAGTATTAGCTTTCAAGGACCTGGTTATCTCATATTTCTGTCTAAACTAGAAGAAACTGTGTATTAGATAAATCAATAATAATTGATTAAGCTATCCATAGTTACACTCTTTTCTAAACCAGAACCATTACATTTTTGCATTATCAGTATGGACCGCAGTGGTCCAAACTATTTTGTATTTAACTTTTTCAGAATTAAAAAGTCCACAAAAAAAAATAAAATCCCAAAACTAACTCTAAATGTTTTCCTTAGTGCAATGCAGACTTTTAAGACTGCTCTCAGCTTTCCACAGTTTGAGCAGCATATTGCAAAACGTGATCTACCAAGGGGGTAATCCAAAGGGCACTAAAATAAACAGCAATATTCCTAAAGTTTTCAGGGTGTATGGATCTAATTTTAAGATTTGAACTGTATAACATTCCACCTTTCACTTGAACCATCATTTGTTTGCATCTCCACTCTGATACATAAGAGATGCCTTGAATTTTAAAGGATAATATACACTTACTGACCATAAAGCGTATTTATATAGATTCTGATGCCTCAACAGTAGAGGACATTATCTCTTTAAAAGTAATGTGATTTTTTTTTTTAATTCTTCTTTAAAAGAGCATAAAGATTGTCTGGTTAATCACTCAAAGATAAAATAAATTCAACATTAGTGTTCCACACAAATCTTTTACTTTCCTCTTTCTCTGTCTGCATTACACTGCTGTCTTTCATTACAGGGATGAGAGTAAATTCTTTTCATAATGGTAGCTGATATAAGTGTCAGGCTCCTTATTGCTCTGAGAACACCAAAGACACTTCATGAAGTTCATTTAAATGAAAACAAAATAGCTAAGTAATGTAGGGATATCTTGACATGTCTGTATTTAAAACAATGCAATAGTGAAAACTTCCAGCACAAATAGGGCATTTAAATTTGTTCCAGAATTTACTACTACTGCGCTGCACCAACAGAGGCTTATGCTTTTGAGCTGCTCATAACACAATCCGTATGAGTTGCTGCTGACCGTCAAAAATGTACACATTATGGGTACTGCCACAAAAATTCAGCTATAATTGGTACCAAAATTTAATCAATATAAAAATTTTCACACCAAAATAGTCACAATTTAGAAAGATACATAAGATCACTAGGATACTGAAAATAAGGTAATTATTGTATATTTGAAACTGACGTAAAGTGTATTTCAAGATAGAATAGGTTTACATGAGGTGACAGAAAAACTGAAAAGTAGTATCTCCGAGTAATTAAACTATTCAGTAGACAACATAAAAAAACCCCTGACTGACCTTTGTACTTTAAGACTACAAAAGTGAGATTTCTGCACACCAGCAGCACATAAAGAACACACCAGATATGGGGGGAAGGAGGGGAAGAGGAAGTCCAAACCCCCAAACTGAAATAGTCAGCTACAGCAAGCAAATTCCTGCTATAGTAAGCAAATTCCTAGGCATCACTGTCAGCTTCCTGCAATTTAATCTACACTGCAGTTTAAAATCATCTCAAACTGGCACAACGGAAAGCCTGATGTCTTCTCACTATCTTATAAAGGATATTTTAATAAAAAAGCAATCAAAGGAAAAGCCCCCGGAAGAATCTACAACTTAAAATGTCACCTGCCTTATAGTCAAGGTATAAATTTCTGAGTTCTGATTGGTAACAAAAAAACCAAACGCAACCAGTTGCAAACCAATTACTGTTTACGTAAGTTCTTCAATACCCTGCATTGGACTGATGCAACTACAAGCACTGTCATTCATCAAAAATTTTAAGTCACTAAAAATAATAAATATCTAATCTCATCTTGGCCGTTATTATCAATGACGTTAAACGACTGATAACACAGAGAAGGCAGGCAGATGATACCTAGGAAAAAATACACAGCAGAAAATTCCATCACCTCAAATAAACATTATTTAAAATGGCTCGCTATGAGCAATGAGAATTAAAACCAGTAAAATAATTAATGTGAAGAACTGAAACTGTGACTTTGGATATTGTTTTTTTAATAGAGAAAGGAAGTAAGGATGGCACTGACTAAGAGGCATTGCTTCTTTTCTTCCAGAAGTTGCCACTTGCTTTTCCCAAATTGTTTCAGCCTTATTTCTCCAGTGTTTCCATGATGACTCACTATATTTCATAAATGCTTTATAAAAAAGCCTACTTCACCTGTAAATTGGCTCCTATTTAATTTTAAATCACTCACTTATTAAATCCAATTTTAATCCAATGGACACCTATTCCACAGTTAACATTTGACAACATGTGCTCCTGTAACTATTTATGTTACCAGCCCATGCAGCAAGAAAATAGATGGTGATTTTTTCATAGAAATAGACTTAATGAGAAATAGACCTGGCTTTTTAATCAAAGAAGGACCAAACTGATTCTCATATAACTTTCTATCTGCACTGCCTATTCTGTTAATTGAAACGTAAGTTTCTCAAAATTTTCCAGCAAAGAAAATGGCAGAGCTTGTCTTGTTCTAATCACTAGGCATCTACAGCATGGTCTAGACCATCACAGAACCACACATTGCTTTTCTGCAAATAGGCACAACTTCTACAGGACTGCTGCAGATTCATCTTCTAAAAGCATGGAACTCCTCAAGCAAAGGAAAGAACCTCACCTCTGAGGCAAATTCTCCAGCAATGTAGTTACTGGAAAAAGTGATGGCTGCAGAACATGGCTCCAGCCGTAAAATATAAAAAAAAACCAAAAAAAACCAAAAAAACCCCCAAAAAAACAAAACACAAGACATCACTACATGTCTTTATTCTACCAAAGTGTGAGAGAACAGTTATCAGTAGGAACCCCTCAGAAAGTCTGTGCCCAAGGATACCATGTTTCTAGATCCTTACTGCTTTTAGGCCATGAAGCTGCTGAACTCTGAGATGTCCCCGACCTTTCAGACAAAGGGCTAAGGGGAACTCTAGAATTGGAAGGAAAGTAAAAAAAAGGAAGAAGAAGAACATAGTCATAATTCGTTATGAAATTGAGGCAATTCCAGGAGAAAGAACATAGTGGGGCAGAGTTGTAACTGGGAGACCTGTATTCACTGAGGGAGTAAAAAAATGTATGGATGCAAGTAACTGAGAGGAGATGCGAGTGCAACAGAATGGAAAGCTATGTAGGCATGTGCAGGAAGAAGACGGCTTGAAAGTATGGTGGTGCTGTTAACTCTCTCAGTTATTAAGCACAGGATAATGTTTTTCAAGATGGTTTTATTAATTATATTTTGAGAGATGCAAATCTGTTTTGTGCCTGAATTAAAAAAAAAAAAAACCACACAACAGAACTGGTTTCTCATCCAAGTACTTTTTCAATGCCCTACACTTGTATCAATGCAAGACAATATCAGCTAATTGGAAATAACTTCCTATGGCTCTTGAAGAGGTTTTGCAAAATTAGGATGAAATATCTACTATAAACAGAACGCATTTCCTATTTTGTCTTTTTTCCCCCTTTTTAATTATGAAACTTTCCTAAAAAAGAATTTCCTTGCCTCTGATTTTTGCAGTTTTAAATATTGCAAAGACGCAAACATATTTTGTCACCTCAGCATAGCTGACTGAAGCCATTTGCAGTAAAAATGGTACTCTGAAAGAAAACAGGTACATACCTTGCAAAGTCTAGTGAGGGGCAAACAGTCTGCTCTATGAACCTGGGATGCTCCGGTGGGCTTTGTAGGATTGCTTGAGGCAACACGTTCATTTTAACTAAAACAAACAAAACCAACATTACTTTAAACAATGTCTTGACAGTGATGCAGTTTCTTATCCTTCTTGTGCTGCTTCCCAGTCAACTCTCTTATTTCCATTGCATTACATGTAAACTGGACTCCAGATCCACACAAATAGTGTTGGGCCTCAGCATTACTTCACTAGGACATAAAGCACAGGAATGGTCATGATCTTACTTTCAGTGGGTTCCTGTCTTTCATTGGAGTGCTTTTGATTTGCACAGGGACAGCTGAGTTAGGGATCTTACTTGCATGTGATTACCTGTGCTTCCTCAAGCTAGCCAGGCCCAAGCATTAATAATACTTCAAGTTAACACACAAGGTGGAGAAATTATTAAACATGCAGAGTGCAATGCAACAACAGGCACTTGTATTAACATTCAGAATAACACATAATCATAATAGTAACAACTCTTTGAATAAAAAATTAAAGTAATGCTATAGTTACAACACGAGGTTTCACTTAAAGCAAGAGCTGAAAGCCCCACAGTTATGTAGAATCGTCTAGCTCGTCATTTTGAAGTACATAAATGCTAATAGGACTTTTTTGTCAGAGAGAGCTACTGTGTTTTTTACCCAAGTATTCAGTCTACACTTCCTACCATTAAAGTTTCAGCTGCCAGTTCCTTCATTTTGCATCTCTGTGATCTGAGGACGTTAGCAGCAGGAGCACCCTTACTTTTAAATTTGGTTTAATGTAGGTATTGCATGCCCTGCTGGTAGGCCTCAAGGCACAAACTTTTAATAGGGATAGGAAAACAGAATATAATAGGAAGGGGGGAAGAATTTAACTATTTGCTACATTTATTTCCTGCAAAATAGATTTCCTGTCACTAAATGTTAGATATAAATCAATTTGATACTGAATGATCAGCATCAGACTAGCATATATTTTATATATTAGCCTTTCTGGGATCAAAAGCCATTTCATTGATTAAATATTTTGCTATAGTTATTGGGAAGTAATTTTAAAAATTGTGTTACTTAGACTGGAATAATAGAGACAACTATAGGTTGAAAAGATGGCAGGATATGACATTTCCCCTAAGTCATTCTTTTAGGGCTTAGTACTAACGATAACATTTGTTACAGAAAGAAAAAAATATTATTTATAAATAAATTAATCTACAGTTGGAGGCAGCAACATTTTACACAAGTGTCATAAAAAAAATCAACAGAATAAAAACATATTGGTAATTCATCACTATAAAAGATTATACTTCTTATAAAGAATGACACGCTTGTATCCAGAAGCAATTTAGAAAGGAAAATCTCCTTTTAGGAAGATGCTATTCAGGGAGAAGTAGTAATTAAAGTTTGGGAAAACAATATTGAAGCCCAGCAAAAATGCAAAGCTTTCTACAAACCTATTAGTTTTGAAGCATTAGGCAAGAAAAAGCAGAGACCACGACTTAATGCAAGCTTCTGAATTTGTCAAGGCAGGAGAGCTGACCATCCACAGCAATGGTGCAGAAAAGGCAGGGGTATGCAGCTGAAAGGAGGCCCTGAAAGCCCCGGTAGAGCCACTGCAACCACAAAGAGCTACTGAGGGTAGATGTACTTCGTGGCATGCCACAGGTCTCAGGCTCCAGGCTGATCCCACACAGGATCTAGCTGGAGCATACAACAGCTCCTCACTGGTCCCATGCTCCAGGTTCCCACCCCACAGAAATCAAGTGTGTGATGACAGGTGGGCACGCACACAGGTCTCACACAAACATGAGGCACATACGCAGATGTTTCTCAAAGTCCATTACTGCCTCACAAGGATGAAACTATTGCCCTGACTCCAATTTCAAGCCCCAAGTGTGGGAATGAAAAAAAAAAAAAACTGCTTCATAATAATGTCAATTTAATTTTTATTTTAGAAGTGGGAGGTTGCTTTCAGTGAAATGGATGGTGGCTCACCCTCATTTCCAAGATAACTGTAATCTTTACAGGTAAACTACCTCCTGTCATGTGTCTCTGAGGTTGTATCAGCAACACATCCTTCTGAAACCTGTGCTATTACCTTCACATAAATTTATTTACTGGTCATTTAAAGACTGCTTACTCCTTTATTGTAAGGCCCAAGTCACATCTCATGTACTTAATCAAACATCCATAGAATTCAGTGAAAGACAAGACAGGGCAGTTTGTTTCTAAAGGTCTACTTTTAATCCCACAACTGAGGGGATCTCCGCAAGGGCTGGAATCACTCCAGCATGCACTGAAGCTACAGGTAAAACACCAACTGATTGCAATGGCCGTTCCCAGCACATTTTAAGAAATCCGTTCATTGCCACCTCACTCTTCCCACAAGTTTCCTGAGACACACACAAACCTAACCGGAGGCTGAGAATCTCCCTGAAAGGAAAGCAGCTGAGGAAGCCTGCATGGCTACAGTCCAACTGCGTTTTGTGGACATATTTGCTGCTACCTTGCACCTCATAAAATAAAAGCATGTCAGAGTGCAACAGGACAGACTTACAGCCACAGCGCTTTTTTACACTGCAACTGCTGATACGATTCATTAAAAAACCCCAATACGTTTTTAAAATCTGTATTTTAAGTATAGATAGAGGTATTTTGTTCCCAATGGCCTGGAGGGGTCACAGCCCCATTCAACCCTTGGGTTTGGCAGCACTCGACCCATATATTCTGAACCTCCTCCCCCGGCCCCGGCTGTGGGCGCTGCCGGCACCTGCCCTCGCCGCTCGCTGCCTTCCCCCGCCCCCACAGGGACACTTTTCCCTTTCCTTCACCCGTTAACCACCCCCGCACGCTACATACCCCCGACCCGTGCCTCTGGTGCTGCCGCAGCCCCTC
>NW_010126154.1:0-14365 GCF_000699245.1 Pterocles gutturalis | reverse complement strand
AGAAACCTCCTGGACTGCGGATGGCTGACCATATACAGATTTCTTTATAAAATGTGCATATTTTTATGTGTTCTATCTGGAATTTAATACTGTGGCGGTCTTCCTCTTTCTGAACTTACCATTTCATCACCTGTCAAAAAAGCTGCACTTCTGGAAGTTATCACTTCATCTTGCAGAATGTGCAAAATGCAGACTTTGGTAGGTCCCTCATCAGCTTATTCCCTATAGTCCAGAACTCTTTTTTTTTTAAATTTTTTTCAGGTTTTTATTCAAATAAGTTTATACAGTTGCCAGTATTTTTCACAAGCTTCATGACTCTCCCACAGAGACTAAACTTCATACACTTGATGTTCTTCGAGTTATGTCCTTTCATCTTTCTAGAACAAAGCCATTTTGAAAATCTCTCAGGCTTTTTGTAGCTTTTGGTAATAAATCCGGGGAGGGAGGAGTTTCTTCCAAGAGGCTCTCAAAGGGGTTTCAAATTGCATGAGGGTCTCACATGCATTGAACAAACTGTCCCTCCCCTCTCAATTAGGGCTCACTTTACTGAAGCTTAGGCAACATCTGTAGCTTGTGTTAGGGGAATCCCTACTTCTGTGCTGTGTAGGACAGCTAGTTGGAGTCCAGTTCATATGCTTGCCAGACATTGCTTCAGGATAAGAACTCCTAGATGAGGTCCCCTGGAGTTGTTAATTAGACAAACATTTTATTGCCCGTCTTCTTGTGAGGTAGTTGGTAGTTGCCTACAGAGGGATCCGGGTGAACCAGTGCTGGAGGAAGAAAGATTATATTATGATAATTAAAGTTCTCTGAGATGCTTTTGGGTAGATAAGTCCCATGTAGCTTTTCCTTCCCCACTGGTGCAGAGTCCTTTAACCAACGCTTGTATATATACACCACTAGGAAACTGAGACTACTTTGCCTTTTATGCCCTGTGTTATGAAATATAAGCCCTGGAAGGTGTGTCTGGCTTAAAAGATATGAATATGTATTTGTGAGGTTTACACACAAGGATGTAGTGAGATAATGCAGCCAAAAGCATTACAAAGATGGATCTTAATATTCATGCCATAAAGTCACGCTACAAGAGCACCAGGTCCTAGTGACCTTTGGCAATATTATTCCTACTTTCTGTTTTACTGACTTTGTTGGTTCTGCTTATTTTTCTACAAAATGGACTAACAGGAAGAAACAAAACATGCAAAGTCTGTATTCTAATGTGTACACAGAGTTCAGATCTGCATTTCTGTTGTATGAGCTGTTCATGGTGTTGTGTGTTGAGCTGTTCATTTAACTGCTTGCTTTTGCCCCTTTAGTGTTCTTTTAACCTGGATTTATTTATGACTAGCTTAGTACTCAATATCATACAGTATTTAATGTGATAAAGACTGAGCTTTAGAATAGCTACATCATTACAGCTAAAATGAGTGGATCCCTCAAGAGGATGTCAGGGACAATATTAAGAGTTTTCTTTATGCAAGAAATTACTGAATTTGACCAACTCCACTGTATTCAGTAAAGAATCATAGAACCATAGAATAATAGAACAGTTTGGGTTGGAAGGAACCCTTAAAAGTCATCTAGTTCCAAGGCCCCTGCAATGAGCAGGGACATCTTCACCTAGATCAGGTTGCTCAGAGCCCCATCCAACCTGACCTTGAATGTTTCCAGGGATGGGGTATCTACCACCTCTCTGGGCAACTTGTTCCAGTGTTTCATCACCTTCGCTGTAAAAAAAATCTTCCTCATATCTAGTCTGAATCTACCCTCTTTTAGTTTAAAACCGTTACCCTTGTCCTTTCACAACAGGCACTGCTAAAAAAAATTATCCCCATCTTTTTTATAAGGCCCCTTTTAGTATTGAAAGGCTGCAAGAAGGTCACCCTGGAACCTTCTCTTCTCCAGGATGAACATCCCCAGCTTTTCTAGCCTTTCCTCATAGGAGAGGTGCTCCAGCCCTCTGACCGTCTTTGCCTCCTCTGGACTCGCTCCAATAGGTCCATGTCCTTTCTGTGCTGAGGACCCCAGAGATGGATGCAGTACTCCAGGTGGGGTCTCCTGAGAGCAGAGTAGAGGGGGAGAATCACCTCCTTCGACCTGCTGCTGATGCTTCTTTTGATGAAGCCCAGGACACGGTTGGCTTTCTGGGCTGCAAGCACACAGTGCTGGCTCATGTTAAGCTTCTCATCTGCATTCTCAACAGCCCCAAGTCCTTCTCAGCAGGGCTGCTCTCAATCCCTTCATCCCCCAGCCTTTATTGATACCAGGGGTTGCCCTGACCTGGGTGCAGGACCTTGCACTAGGTCTTGTTGAACCTCATGAGGTTCACATGGGCCAACTTCTCAAGCTCGAGTAAGAAAAAAGCTGGGTCTTAGGCCTGCCTGCTCCCAAGTTCTCTGCACATGTTGAATATATAAATTTTTAATGTCTTATAATCTTTACATGCTTTTTATGCATCCAGGTTCTGTGTCTTCTAAGCCAAAAGTGTGACAGGATTAACTAGTATTTTTATCTAAAATTATATGTCACAGTTCTAGACCTTTTTTGAGAGAGTCTAATTTCAGGAAATTTCCTTCTCATCAGAGGAATGAGTGATTTGAATAGTCATATGAATTCTATATTTTTACCTCAGCTAAACTAAACACCTTAACATCTTAAGGTCAATTTGTGAGACCGGACAGCAGATGATTTAGAGTTGAATATGAGACTTAAATGAATATGAAAGTGATGAAAGAGGATGACTTTCCTTACACGAGTGTGCGAAAGCCTCTTCTCTCCCTCATCCCACCAAGTCCCAAACAATATATCAGATTTAGTACCAGAGAAGAAACAAGCTCCCAAAAAGAACAGTGTAATTTTCCCAGGGGACTAAGGAGGAAAAAAATTGCTGTGACTATGTAGATAGCACTGATTATTAGAAAATCCCTCTGACACAGCTGTGCTTTGGTTTTCATGCATGGTTAGGACAAAAAAGCTGAGTCGGATATTTCTGTTCCTTAACTATTTAGCATATAAAATCACAGATTCAGAAAGAATATGATGGCATGGAGCATTTTTTACAGTGCAATGTATCTGACACACATCTAGGCCATTAATTAGAGAGAGACTCTTTCTATTGCAGTTGATTTACAGGATTTAAACATTAATATAGTTCAGAAGTTGGAGGTGGAAATGATCTGGTGAATTGTCAGCTTCTTGCCAATGCGTGATGCTTCTGAGCTAAAGGATGTAACTGATAATGGATAACCTTTTCTGGGTTCTATTCTTATTTGCCAAATTACAGACGAGGAATAGGAAATAAGACTTGAGATGACATTTGAGCCATGAGTCTTAAAAAAAAAAAAAAAAAAAAAGATTATTAAAGCCAACAACTGTGTCGTGTGGGAAAGGTCATGATTTAATTGCAAGATTGTGAAATCAGGATGCTAAGCACTGGGGTAACAGGTTCGAGAGACACATTCAGCTAAATGGCTCAACAGAATAGGGGACATTCCTTTTCATTTTCTGGATAAAATAACATTTCAAAACTCTTGATGAAAAAAACAAAAACAAAAACAAAACTAAAACCACCCACCCAAACCTGATTTACCTAAGTAAATCTGTTGGGTTTTTAAATGATAAATTACATCTACAGGATCCTTCAGAAAACAAAAAATTCCTCTTACTTAAAATAATTCTTACAATATCAAGCCTTCAAACTCTGATTCTGAAATACTTACCTTATCTAGATTTTATCAGAATCAATTGTATAAAGAGTGATCAGTGAAAGCCAAGTAATTTTAGCAACAGTAGCTGAGGTGAAATAACTCAGTAGCATGTATACAGCCATTCTTGACAAACATGCTATTACTCAAAAAGACAATGCTGTACCTGTAATTATGAAAGAATATTATAGTCTGAAGAATATAATATTTACAATATGTCAAAATGAAGATAAAGGAAAAGTACTCAAGGCACTCTCTGCATTTAGGTAGCTTAGAAATGCAAATGGTTTGTATAGTATTAACCATGTATTTTACTGTAACATAGCAATGAATTTTTGTCTTCTAAAATTGATTTCAGCCTTGCAAAAGAAGCTGGATTGGCATCATATAGGACTGAACTCCTCAATTTATCCAAATTACAGATATGTTGCAGACAGTGCAATTTTCCATAAGCTATCTTGTCAACGTGTCTCAGCCCTGACCTACTTATGGCACCTCCAAAGATGAACACATTTTTCAGTCTGCATGTTCATTCAGCCCTTGGTGGCTTTGCTGAGCTTGACAATTAGTGTCCCTGAAAAAAGAGGGAAGAGGGCTGTTTGATGTGGTCACCAAATTTTGGACCACCAAGTCATACCTCGGAGTTGTTTCCATTAACAAGCCAACACTTGCTGTTTCCCACCATGATGTCTGACATCAGTTTTGTCTCCTTACCTATGCTTATGATATGAAATAGCTGAGCTGTCTCACATTCAAGCGTGTGAAAACTGTTGGCAAGTGTTGATGTCTTTTTTCTTGATTCTGGCTGCCATACACCTCCGATTAGCCATTACATAATACAATCTGTTCTGTATTTGATTTGAACTAACAGCTTCTACTATTATGGACATATATAAGCACCTAGAAAAATGGATAGGCCCAGTGCTATGGAGGTGATAGACTGCACACTCCAACAACAATCCCTGTGTCACTCAGTCTCCTGTTGAGTGTGAATTTAAATCACTTAAATCCTGAACATTTCTGTCCTTCGAATATTATAAAATTTGAATCCTTTAAGAGTTCTTTTGGAAAAAAATATGAACCAAGAACAAATGATAAGATTAAGAAACCAATTGTTCACTTGGATTTAAAAATCCACCATGAATTTTCTAAATCTCAAACCGTTTAGTTAGGTTTTAGTTTTCACATTTGATGTGCTTGATCTTAAATAGTTCAGTTATAAAATGGAAAAATTACAAATCAGGCTGGTTAAATTAGAATATTCATAAAGTGAGGTGCCATAAGAAAGTCACTTAGTATTTTATAAAGTTCACTTACATAGTTCAAATAGATGAAAAATACTCCTCAGTAAAATATAGCATATATATCAGGATCAACACCAACTCTTTTCTACATCCATGGGATTCTACGCATCTCTGGGTACTGAGAATAAGCCTCTACTAATATCAAATTCCTTGGAAGTCTCCTAAACTTCTGGACATGATGACTGAGGGAATGGCTGTTCCTGGTCCAGTCCGAGCCAGAAGAGAAGCCGAGCAGGCAATCTATGTGCAAGCCTAAAATTAGAGTGAGGCATGCCACCATCTGTCATTCCCACCTTACCTTATGGATGTTAGGATGATTGACTCTGAGAAAGTAAGTACCAGTCCTGAGTACGACTAGAGTTGGGAATATTTTAGATATTTTTACTTTTTAGTTTTCCAGCTTCACTTTTGAATGGCTAGATATAGGACAGAGTATAAAATAACGTAAGAAAATGTCAGGAAGTGTCAGAAACAAATGCTCTCTTACCTTCAGTAAAAGTGGATGGAAGAAATTGGTGAAAAGCTCAGAGGGTCAGAGGACCCATTACATCTGTTTAATGAGAAAGCCAAGCCTCTGGGACTTGTTTACATCCTCCATTGGAAAGACCTTTCACAAGAGACGGATATGTGGAGTGCCTTGCTCACACCTCTGGCCTTTTTAGATGACCCTTATTTGGAAGGCAAGAAAGAAGCACATTTTTTTATAGTGTTTGGTGCTCTCTGGTAATTCATTTGTTTTTCAGAATGACAGTGACTTGAAATTTTTTTGAAATATAAAATAAGCATGGGAAAATGAAATGTTTGGAAACCACAGAAGGGGTTCAAATAGTTCAAATTAACAGAGAATCCTAAGGTCAAATAACAACCATGATTCTGTTCAATCTTCTTCATTGCCTTCAAAGTGTTCAGAGACATCTGGCTCATCAGTCTCCTTTACCAGGAGAGCATCATCTGAAAACAATGGGCTGCATGAGTGTAAGAGTACACTTAACTTATCCTTCAGAATCATTGTTTCAAACAATAACACACAAACTGGTAGGACATGGAGTGACCATAGTAGGCCAATGTGAATGCAGAGTCCTTTTTCTTCTTTTTTCTCTAACTTTCAGAATTTAGCTGAAATGTAAGATCCAGTGACAGTGGAGTCAGGAGGAGGGCAACTTTTACAGCTTACATCAAAATAACTTGAACTACTCTTTAAAGTGTTCACACTGCTAAAGTTCAGTCTTCTAGTTATTGGCAAGACAAACCTTGAAGGTCTTGACTAGCTAAACTGAAAGATACTTTTGAGTTCAAACTGTTCATAAATCAACCCCTTTTTCTCAGCTCTTTTTCTAATTAGGGGTTGGGAAAACAACCACCTACTTCAGCATGATGCAGATTTTGTGACCAGTTTTGTTTTGGTTTTTTTGTAGTCAGTTCTCATCTGTTTCCTCAGACCACTCTGTGCCTAAATCACCAAGTTTGCATTATAAGGACAATGTAGTTTTATGGAAAAAACACTTACCATTGTTTCATAGTTTCCCACTTTGGACACCTTGGCAGCTTACTGAATATTTGGTTTGTCAAAGCAAAGAATCTGCATCCTGATATCAGACAGTCCCTCCCTTTCTAAAATACCCCATTCCCATGCCATCTACAAATTTGTATTTAATTTTCATTCTGCAGATTTAATTTTGGAAGACCTAAAAGCCTGATTTTGAGAAAGTTTATTGCTTCTAATAATCCAATAGAAGCAGTAAGGAAGTCAACATGTCCCAGGGCTGTATAAGAGCTATTCAGAGTGTGCTCACTGACTCTGAAATGTAGCAAGGAACATGAAGCTGGTGCTTAATGAAGATACTATTACCTTTTGGGATATGGTTTTGTATTTTGAATTTAAACTGGACACTCATAAACAAATAACTAAAAAAGAGGACAAAAACATATCAGAATAGTTCACTTCTCCAATTCAACATTCAAACACGAATCCAAATCTCTGTTTGCAGTAGGGTGAGGGTCAGGGATGCCTTTGTGCATTGTATGAAACTAGACAAAGTGCTTGTAATATGTCATGAATTTATATCAGTTTTTAAAATAATCTTTTTCATTATCTAAGAGTATTTGCAGAAAAACATTTTAGGTCATTAGAATGTTCCAAGAAAGGGTGTACAATTATTTCTGAAAAGATGTGTCTAATATTTTTATTGCATATCAGTCCACATGTAGCTAAACACTGTATACATAAAGCTGCAATGGTAAAGAAGGAATCTCTTTCTCTCTCTCACTCTTGCTCTCTCTGTCTCACACACACACACATGCTCTCATGCACAGAGATATATACAAAAGGAAGTTTTTGGCCCCCAGCTTCCCAAATTGTTCAAATGTTTTTAAGCAGAAATGCCAATAAACCCTGCAACCACAAAAGGATGGCATAGCAGGAAAAGGGAGAGGTGAAAACAGGCGTATCTGCACTGTGACACCATACCTGGGAACTCTAGGGTGCAAAATACAGTCTCACACGGTGAAAAGCAGATCATCAAGGCAGACTCGCTAAATCACCTTCCACTGGTAAGTACACAGGCCAAGTACCCCCGCCCTGTAGCAGCCAATAAGCGCCTACCTATTTGTAATGCTGCAAACACAGTTAGCAACATATTTGTTAGCAGGTGTCACTGTGATGAGAAGAGCAGACGGCAGTCAGGCTGTAATTATTGTGTGAACCCAATAGGCGTTACATACTTCATTTTGGAACACATCACAGAATTCTTTAATAGCTGGCCTGATTATTAGGATCTTACGATAATTTGTGCAGAATGTTATAAAAGTTAAGCAAGAGGATATTAACATTATACAAATCAACGTGGTTCTGCCTGTTAGCTTGAACATACGGCAAGAAACAGAATGACACTATCCAACACTGCAAATTTACATTTAACAAAATCGCTAAGTAACAATTTTACAGTCATCCTAATTTGCATCACTAAAACCTGGCAGCATTTCACCCAAAATGCATTAGCAGGAACTATTTATAAGATCAGTATCAAGGTTTCAATATAAAGACAGTGAATTAATATGATTGTTAGAACAGTCCTTGCAATGGTGATGCCTGACTTCTTTAGAAAAGTCCAGTTAAGGCTCACCGTCACTGTTGGGTGAACACTTGTTAAAACAATTCATAGCAAAATGACTGTGAAAAAGTAAATTGGGGTCAAAAGTGGAAAAATATAATCCAGCTTCTGAGGGCAATCAAATATCATCATATTGTGTTCTATCTAGGGTGTGAGCATAAGCACTTCACAGTGGGGATGTTTTTAACCTATATTTGTCCAACATGGCACAAAGGAGCGACAACTTGCTTTGATTTTGTGTCATGGATTTACCCTTGGCTGGAAGCCAACCCCACACAGCCACTCTCTCACTCTCCCCCCGCCTCCCAGGGATGGGGGAGAGAATTAAAGGGGTAAAGGGAAAAAAAAAGACTCATGGGTTGAGATAAGAACAATTTAATAACTAAACTACAATAACATTGAAAATAATAATATCTACAAATTAGTGATACGCAGTGATACTGCCCCCCGCTACCCGGTGACCAAGGCTCAGCCCATTCCCAGCTAATGATCCCAGAGCAGGGAGAGTCCTGAAATCTCACGCCCAGAGGTGGAGATAAGAGCCCGAGAGTCCCAGACCAAGAGCTGCCTGAGGGAGGGAGACGACCCATTGAGAGGAACCACCCCAAGAGAGCTGACCTGGAAAGAGAGTTGACCCTGAGCAAGAAGGGAGCTGGAACAAAAAGGGATGAGCTTCCGGACGGCCCTCACCTATATACTGGGCATGACGTGTATGTTATGGAATAGATTATCTGCCACTTTGGGTCTCAATCCCAAACCTAAAATCTAATCCTAGGCTAGTAATCAGGGCTGTGCTTCCTCCCAGCCTCTGCTGCACCTGGAGACACTGGCCCATCAAAGAAGCTGAAACAACCCTGAATGTCCAGGCAACAACTATAAACACCACTGTTATCAGCTTTCTTCTGAGCACAAATCCAAAACACAGCCTCTTGCTAGCTACTATGAAGAAAGTTAACTCTGTCTCAGCTGAACCCAGGACATTCTGTCACTGTGTTTGTGCAGCAGGTGTGAACGAATGAAGGCAGAGTCCCGATTCCCCAGCTCTCCATGGCAGGAACCAGCTCTCCCTCCAGATCAAGCCCTGCTTTTCTCCCCAGTGCAATAGGAAAAGAAGCAAGGAGACATGGTGCAGACCTGGGTCTTAGCATGGAGCCAGACCACAGCAGGAGGGGATGCACCAAAACATGGAGACAAGAAGCATCTCCAGGTCCTACTGTCTAAGAAATACATTAGTACCAATAATTGATTTATTTATAGAAATTTAATTAACCTTGCTTGCCTTTGAAAGCATGTTATATTCCTACAAGGACAAAATTTCCTCTCGGATCTGTTCTATAGTTCTTAA
Source organism: Pterocles gutturalis (assembly GCF_000699245.1). Taxonomy (NCBI): domain Eukaryota; kingdom Metazoa; phylum Chordata; class Aves; order Pterocliformes; family Pteroclidae; genus Pterocles; species Pterocles gutturalis. Next base: position 4,902 of record NW_010126154.1, on the reverse strand, counting down.
TTACATTGATCTACTGTACTGACATACATGTTTTCCTTTATACCAGTTGGAAATCTGCACACCTAAGGAGTCCAGAATACTGAAGTGAATGGCTGTCATGTGGATTTGAAGAGAATATTGCCCTTAGATCAAAAAACCCCCAAAACAAACAAACAAAAAAACCCCACCAAAACACACCAAAAAAAGACTGAGTTTCTGACAGAGTACACCACTTGTATGCTGCATTATATAATATGAATAATTTATATTGCTAAAAGTGCTTCCTCTGAAATATGGGTAGAAGCGGGTAATTGTCCATGGATAATACTTTATATATTTTGTAGGAGGAACGTATCTCAACCCAAGAAAATACACTGGCGCTAGGGCACAACTTTCAGATATGAATGACTCAATGAATCATGAATGACTATGATTTTCTTGGGATCTAATGGCTTAACACGCACTTAAATACATAACAAATGCAGGGAAAACCCTACACAGTCTAAATTGTGTAGCACAGAGTGGACTGTGAACTCTGCTGAGCACTTTAACTGTTTGGGTTTTAAACAATAAATGAATACATGTGTACAGGGGCAGCTTTCAGCTGGCTGATAGTGGCATCCATCTCCACTAGAAATGTATGAATCTGACTGAAATATTTCTCTATTGCTCTGTCTTAATAGTGACATGCAGTGGCTGCATGGTGCAACAGAGGTTTAAGAGAGCAGTATTGCACAAATAAGAACAGCATTTAACACATGACAACATATCAGAAACTTGTTATGGCACACAGCAACTTTCCATAGATTTTGTTTTTACTGGTATTTAATCACATTGTAGAGTTATTGTTCATTCATGCCTCTGTGCAGTTGCACTCAGAGGGGATTTTAACAAAAAACATGTCGTAACTCTGAGGCTTTTACAGGCTACAGCATGGGGCTGCCTTTACGGCAGGATCTAGGCTGACACAAAACAGCACCAGACAGAAAGTGGCAGGTAAGAAATGTTCCAGAAAATACGGAGTAGATTTGTATTTTGAATATTAGTGTTTAGATCAAATGACCACTTTACAGTTGGTCAGATAGTGAAGTTAACGCACTTCTCCGTTGTGTTTTAGGCTCCCCTCGCATCAGTCTTTCTGCTTTCACACTTGCACCACTCACGCCTGCTGCTGTTGCTGGAGCTGCACTGTCATCGCCTCTGCTCTTGACCCACTCGTCTTGCTAAACTGGGTGGAATTTCATCTTGCAGAAGCTTCTCTATCTCCTTTGGATTGGTGATTTAGCCCAACAAACCTACCAGTGTCTGAAAATGAAATTGATTTTTCTGGGACTAACCTCTTTAAAACAAGGAATGCAAAAGACAAGCCTATTTTCTTTGTCTGTTTTGAGTAACAAAATCTGTCTAAAACATGCAGCCTGACCAATCTCTATTATTCCTTATTCTGTCCTGGCAGGTATAATTTCTTTCTAGTTACGGTGTTCCTTATTAACTCCTCTAATGCCTGCCATATGACCATCTGACATTCCTTTGGAGACCATGTTCCTTCCAACATAAAATGATATTTAGATATTACTACAAAATCTGATCTATCTGGAGCAAAACGAGGGAGGACATGAGCTATTATCTTCTACAAATAAAATAACTACTAAAAGCTTGAGGAAAATAGGTGGCAATGTGTTGATTAAATTCCTAAGGAATTTGGAGTTATGGCAAAAAGACTTAATTAGGGAATGCAGGTCCAGCTAAGTCCACATTCCAACAACATGAGAGAAGGAAAACGGAAGATGCAAAGCCATCTTTAGAAATCATCATCAGCTTTACTGAAATTAGAAGTGTTACTCTCTGATAGACATGTATGCATGCACAGTGACACTATGGGGCTCTCTGTATCATTTTTTGTATCTCAATTTCTTGGCACCATTTTCAAAAGCAAATATTAATTCCAGCATTCCTGTGGCTATAACAAAAATGAACTGCTTACTCTTCTCAAACTTCTATTTCTTCTGTGTGTCTCCAGGCTTATTTTTTCAGGTTAAATTGGGCAAAGGTTGTTTTTGTTTTCTGTGAAGAAAATATATATTCCAGGAGCAGAACTGTCTTGATTGATACGTTATGCATCCATCAGTTGGGTTACATGGACTATGAGTCAGGGTATAATTCTGCCCTATGTCAGCGTTTTCCTTTCCAAGTGCTTGAGACTGTGCATTGCAGAAACATGCTTCTGGGGAGAACACTTCAGAAAATTGTGCTAACTCCTTGGTTCCTTCCATCACCACAATGTCATATTAGGAGGCACAAAGTGACATCTTGATATATTGCTTATAGCCTCATATAAGGTAAAGTCTTATTAGAAAGTAATAAAAGTGACCTCCTGCTTTTTTGTCCATAATCTTGTATTGCGTTAAGATGGAAAATCAGAGCTGGTTATGTTTGCCATTATTTTGTTGCATTTAAAATAATATTGTGCAACACCAAGGTTGGAGTTTGAAAAATGCTAAGAAATAATACTGTCCGGAGCAATATATAAAAGATTGATGAAAATAGAAAAGACAAACATACTTCCCCGTGGTTTGTTTTGGTGTGTCTGATGAATAAAGCAAATAAACTCTCTGCCTTCATTTACAGTGTGTTTTCAACTTGAGTAGTTGCAATGCTCAGAGTGTTGTAATCTAAAAAACTCTGGAAATTTTGTAAAAATAAGTTTATTTCGGGGTGAAATGTGGTGTGCCAGTACATTGTGCTCATGACCAGGATTATACCATTGATGGTAAAGGTATTTTAACAAGCAGGGAAAACACTCTGCCACCTTAAATGAGCCTTCTCTGCTAGAGAGAATAAGTTATTTCTTTGAAGGAAAGGTTAGATTTGGAAACCCACCAGGAAGCATGACTTACAGTGGAATTTAAATGAAGTATTTTTGACATATTTAACTTCAGAAGTGTCTACTATTTTATCTATATAGGACAAAAAAATCATAATATAGATTAAATTTAATGCAATTAAAGTTTAGCTTGTCCTATGTTAGGGATGTTACTCTAGGGGGAACAAAACTGGTTTCAAAAGTGAAATTATAAAAGTTGTTTTATGTCACATTAGTTAACATATGCGAGCTTATTTAACATGTGGACCACAAATAAGTGTAATTATATTAAAACAAGGATCTGTAGCTCAGAAGCAATAAAAATAGACTAGGTTGTATTATTAATTCTTGTGTTAAGGGTTTTGAGCCATGTTGATTGGCCTGAATTTTTTGATTTTGTTATGGTACAAAGGGATTGTTTGAAGTAATTTGTCCCCGAGAGAGGCTCACAATCCCAAGCGGGTTTCAATTCAGCAAAGCAAATCTAATTTTGTTTGCTTTATGCAAACCAGAAGGGGCTGTGGTTCATTCTGTTTTCACTGGAGGGGAAAGGCACACTAATGGGACCTGCTGAAATGCATGCATTGCAAACATCATACCCCTGCATATATTAAATTTAGCTATGTGATGCACTGTGTTCATCATCTCATTGTGTACACAGATACGCTTTAGAACAAAGCCTTTAATAGTACAGGAACCTTACTACATTATGCCAACACACTATTGTATTTATATTTAATGCTACAACTGGAATTTCTTCCCTTGGATAAAGTGTATTGATATGTCGCCTTTTTTTCCCTCCTGTTACTTGTTATACTAGACAGTATATTGAGGACATTACATGCTTAAGCTTCAAGCCATCTGAAGATTAATTATATGGAGGTCTCATAATGGTTTTTAATTTTCCCTTTTTTACAGCCCAGAGTTAAATAGGAGACACGTTCAGGATCTGATTGCCAAAAGAGCAATAATCCCCAATCCATCAGATCGAGGCTGGAAGATAAATGAAGGGGAATTGCACCTGCAAGACAGGTAATGCTCCAGACAATAACCACTGCTTTGACAGATTGCTACCCTCTCTTCAGAGTGGCTCCCTTTTAGGTTTTACAAATGTAGTATTTATATTGCCTAAAAAGTACACCAGATCTGAATAAATGCTGGATACAGGGGGAAATCTGTTTCTCTGAAAGCCAAAGGAAATGTTGCCATTTATTTTACTGGGAGTCGGAGTGGACCACTAAAAAATGTTTGATGGCAAAGTTGAAGGATAGATAAATTTACTTGCACATAAGTCACATTATTTATTTATTGAATTTTCATAATAGTGCTATGGTTCACGTGATGTTGCTCAATTTTTTCCAGGGTGCTTCTGTTTTGAAAACAATTTTGATATTGCACAGAGACAGACACATCTCAAACCCCTTCAATTTGTCATTAGGCATTTGGCTGCTTGCCTGTTTTACTGATAATATTCCAAAGCTACATTAATTTACTGAATGATTTTTGTGAATCAGTTCACACAGAATTCAGAATGGTTCTTGTCATGCATCAGATGATTAACTATTAAAAGCATAGGTTTACTTGTTATGCTTATTGTGTGGTACAGCTCAAAGTTTGCTTAGTGTGCAATTTAAATTCAAAGATGAGTTAGGAATAATGATTCTCCTGCTTTTAAAGTTCCTTCATGAAACACCACTGGAATACGCTTCCCATTTGTGCTCTGTACTGACACCTTTCTCTTCAGCTAGTATTCTTCCTGAATTTCTCATGAGATTCGGTAATCAAAAATTTTTAATACTGTAACACAAGTGTTTTGTCTCAGTACCCAAAACCCCAATCACTGAGGCAGCTCAGATGGGTCTATAGACCTTCTTGCACAGAAGGTCTCCTCATGAGTACATCCAAACGCAGCAAAAGGAATCATAGAATCACAGAATAGTTAGGGTTGGAAAGGACCTTAAAGATCATCAAGTTCCAACCCCCTGCCATGGGCAGGGACGCCCTCCACTAGCCCAGGTTGCCCAAAGCCTCATCCAGCCTGGCCTTGAACCCCTCCAGGG
>NW_010126153.1:37444-42542 GCF_000699245.1 Pterocles gutturalis | reverse complement strand
TACATATATATATATGTATGTATACACACATATGTGAGAATATATATCTATATACACACCCCCTGTCCCTCCCAGTGAGAACCCAAGGCTGCTTTTCACGCTCATCCTCGCTGAGAGGTGGCTGGCTCCAGCATTTAACCCGCGCCCCAGCCAAAGCTAAAGCCGAGGAAGCACATTGGAGCAGCCTTACTTAGGATGGGAACGTACTTGATGAGGCCAGCACTCTGCCCGTGGGAGACCGCAGTGTCATATTCCTTTTGAGCAGAAGCTTTCTCCTTTATTATTCCTGGATATACTTTACCATCGATGGACCTGTTTGATTTTCATAAAAATTAATATTAGAAGGAAAGTTCTGGGGAAAGAACCAAGAGGAACACTGCACTTTGTGGCCCTAGGAGCACGAGCAGGGGTCCCTGTTTGGCTCCCACATCCCTCCCCATGTGGGAAGATGCCAGGAGCCAGCACCACCACAACACAGCGCTCCTCCTTGCAGGGTCTCAGGGAGGCTGGAGCTGGAAGAAATACCATCACTGAGCACATCTGCCACCCATCCTGTGCAGCAGGCAGCCTCACCCTGGCCCTGGCACCTTCCTTCTACTCGGCTGCCTACTACTTTGCCCCATAGAGCATTTTGTGCAGGACCCTCCAGAGCTCAGGTCTTTGTGCTTTTTGCTCAGCACCTCCTGAAAAAGATGAGCCCCCACCCCTGCCCTCAGGGCTGCCTCCTGCACACCCCAGCTAGGGACTGGTCCTACATGGAGAAGTTGGTGATGAAGGCCGTCTTGGGTAGCTCCACTTCAAAGGTTGCCTCTCTGGACTCGTTAGCTCGGTTGACAATTTTGCTGGTGATGACAGTGTGAGCAAACCTCGAGGTGACCTTGCAGTCCACCTGGAGACTGTAGATTTCAATAGCATGCTGGAAAAAAAATAAACAAGCTGAAACAGAAACACTCAGGTTTTGCTCCTGAGCAGTCCTTACCCAGGTGATGTTATTGGAAAAGTTTGATGAAGGAATGAACTGTTAGATGGTTCAGCTGGAACTGGGGATGGGGAGCTGGTCATGACGGACTGACCATCTGCTTATTGACACCTCTGCAGCTGCAACCCCAGCCCCATGCAGAATCTGCAGTGAAATCTGCGTGGTTTTGTTCCACAGAAGGCTTCTGTTAAGCATTTTTCTGGGTTCTTCTCTCCTCAGGTTACTCTGAAGCAGCTGCTGTGTCACCTCAATACATCACCTGAGATTAACCTCAGAAAAATCAGGTGCTTCTTTAAGCGCTCAACCCATGGAAAGAGACCCACTAGCTTTTTACGTGACTACTTATTTGCTCTCCCAGCTGTTGACTGTGCTGCATGTTTTTCAGCTCAGTGCCTTGTGTCACATACGATCTTCAGCAGGTTTGAAACCCCGCATGGGCCTCCAGCCCCTCGCAGGTTGCACAAGCAGGGATGCCCTTTGAGCGCTGCTGTTTCTCCCGCTCTGGTGCTTCCAGGGCCCCTGACGCTGAAGGGAGGAGGGCATCGACACGGAGCCACCCAGGAACACCCCATGGAGCAGCTGGACTGGGAACTGCCTGGAGCACCTGCCCCTGTAAACACCCTCCTTTTGCGCTTGGGTTGTCTGTTTTAAAGGTCCTACCGCTTGTGTTTCAGCAGTGACACCAAGAAGGGTTGATCTGGACATACCAGCCTCACAATAGTCCAATAGTTTATTAAAATACAAAAGCTCAGCATCAAAGCAGATCATTCCATTTCTATTTTTACTTTTCCAGCCTCAAAAATCTTTTGAATGGCTAATTGATCTTTAGTTATTTTTATAATTAACCTCTGGTACTTTGCTCGCCAATTAATAGCATCCATTTGCCTCTTCTTAGTGCAGTGGCTGAAATTCAGAGTGTACTCCATCTCCTGACACTGACAATCCAGGACAATGGGATAAAACCCAAAAATGTTCATCAAAAGAAGAGTTTCCTGATCCCGGCAGCGTGGTGCTCTCCCTGCCCGTGTCTCCCTCCTGCCCACCCTGAGCTGGAGCCCTCCCTGCCCAGGCTGGGAACACCCCTCCTGAAGCATCTCTTCCCAAAGGCTTTCCCAGCATCCCTGAGCACCTCTGCTCATGTCCACTCCCTGCCACACTCAAACCTGCCCAGGGCATGTTGAGGGGAGTTTTTGCCACAACCAAGGAGCCCTGAGCCCTAAGTCACGGCTCCCCAGCACGGTGCAGGCACATGGTGGCCATCACTGCCCATGGAGCATCCTTCTGGCACATGAGGAGCTTGCCCCGTGCAAAACTTACCCTGTGCAAAATTCACACCACTGCCACGTGCCGAATGGATGCTGTGGGGAGGAGGGGGTAGGGACCTGCATCCGCTGCGCTTGCCCAGCCCAGCAGCATTTTAGGCTGTGACCAGCACAAAGGAGCCCGCAGCGGGGTGCAGCATGGTGAGGGGCATCGCTGTGCCCCTAGTGAAGGAGGCAGGAGAGGACCAGCCCCAAGTATGTACCCAAAGGCAGCGGGGAGCGCCTTGCGGCAGCTCCCCAAGACAGCACAGGCCCATACACCACATCCATGGCTTCTTGCAGAGCCCTCAGCTGCCCCTTAAGCAGCCACAGGACCTGTCCCTTCCTCCCAGAAACCCACCTGCATTTCAGTTGCATTTTACGCAACGGCGTTTAGCATGGTGGAAATAAAAAAAAAAACCTTCAAATGTAAGGCTTCCTTCATTTCTCCAATACTGATATTTTAAAAATAAGACCAGTCACATGCACACTGAGATATTACAAAACAGTGTTTGCTGCTCCAGACAGTACAAATAACTGTCTACTTCCCTCTTTTCTGATCTATATAAGTTATTAAACGCTGATCAGAAATCACCCAGCACTGCAATGGTCCTCATTTGGTCCTGCTGTGACGGCACTGTGTCAAGATCCAAACCCCATCCGGTGGCCAAGGGAGACCCACCAATCCCTCAAATTTGATATTTTACATTGCTGGGGAAGAACGTGACCAGGCACATCTGCAAATGCTCTCTCAATACATTTATGCAGTAACAGCCCAAACAAACAACAAAAAGGCCTTAAAAGGACCCAAAGCTCTGAAATCCCGACACAGTACAGCCAAGGCTCCACGGGCAGTGGTTACAGTGGAGTTACCTGCGTTACCTGGACGGCTACTGCAATATCGCCGGATCACCAAGTGAGCAAACAAGATATTGTTAAAAAAAAAATAGAACAAATACCTTTTGAGCAATAGCTTCAGATAATACTACAAGTGAGGAAAAGACCATCAATGTGAGCAACGTTCTCTCCTCCATTTTGGAAAGACCAGATTTTTCAAATGAAAATTCAGTTTATCTTAATCAGTTAATGAGTAACTTGTGCTTGGGAATATTATGTAGACTTTGAAGAGACCCAGAAACTTAATATTTACATGTTAAACATAGGTAAGACTTGGACTTCGTTAACGTTTATTTTTCCATCAGACCTTCACTGTCAAACATTAGAATTTTAATACTTCATAAAACATAAAGTTAAGAAATCCTTATGTTTTCTTTTTAAACTTAAATTTCACTGTGACACATGAAATCCCATGGGCAGATGACCGGGTCTGTGCAACACGCTGCATTTTCTGATGTGTGAATCTCTACCTTATCCAACAGTAATAGTTTGAATGGCACATCCTTAACATTATCTTTAGCACTTCAGGGATTTGGAGATTTCCAAGACATGCAACGTTCATGTGAGAATTTACAGCCGGTGACTTCCTCAAACCTCGTGCCTCCCTGCCCAACCAGCCCATGAGAGGTATGGAGTAGCCCTGTTGAAATGTCCTCTTCTGCTTTCTCTGACAAGCCACAACCCTTTTTTGTCAAATAGCGAAGTCATTTGGGGCTTGTCTTCAGCTAAACAGCAAAAATAAAGCGATCAGACCTTGCCTGGACTCCCTAGGGAGAGAGGCACTAAGTCAGTGCCTGTACGTACACACATGTAAGTCTATAAAGAAGCCACAAGCCACCCAAAACCCAGTGCAACAACAGCTGTGCACAGGAGCACATCTGGCCTCATCCAGCCCTAACACAGCTGCGACACATCCAGCCAGGAATTCTGCAAAGCTGCCTTTAACCCGTGTGTTCAGCGGGACGATACGCACAAAAGATTAGTGCTGGGAGACCTCTGCACCCGAATTTACCTGTAAACTGAGTGGGATGCCTCTTCACCTCCTATTTTATAAGTAAATCTTCATCCAACAGGGACTTCGAGCAGTTCCTGTGACGTTTTTCTTGGTCAAGGGTTGGCTTGTGACTCTGGAAGAAGAAATTCTCTTAAAAGTCCAATTTTATGCACAAATAATTACAGACTGTGTCATACTAACAGAATTTCTGAAATCCATCCTCACTCCTGTGGTGTTGAGGTGGTCTCCTAACACAAGACAGCTCACACGACTATTTAAAATGTATTTCTCCGTCCCAGTAGTTGTTAGTTTGCCTTTCCTATAAAATATTTTAAACACGTTGTGGGGAAACAATTGGTTTTTTAGGCAGCGTGGTAAACAGACCCTGGGCAGAACCCATTTCAAAAGTTTGTCTCCTCAGCTCTACATCTGGGAAACCAAGGTGAGAACTGGAGGTCGGGGAATGAACTGTCATGAGCCCCTGCTGTGCTGGTGTCCAGGATGCCTCTCCTGGGCTGGCTTGTTTTATTGGAGCACTTATTTATTCAGAGGGCTTCATTTGTTCATTCGTTACCAGTGCAAGAAAATAAAATGATTGAAATCTTGAAAATATCAACAGGACAGGAAAAATGACATCCCCTGGGGCTGTAGTTCAGAGGATCTCTTGGGCACAGGCAGCTGTTGCGTCAGCCCCTGGTTCCTGTATGGATTTATATGAACACACGAACACAGGTGTGTCAGTATGCAACCAGCCAGTGCTGTGGAGAGATACAATCCAGAAAGACCCCCTCACCGAGCAGAGGAAGACTGAATCCTGCCCTCACCACTGCAATTTCCCTGCCCGTCTGCCCTGTGCTGGCAGCTCCAGGACAGCAGACAGCCCTTTCTCAACGAAACCTGCGGTCTCTCCCCTTCTCTAAATAAAGG
>NW_010126153.1:32567-37413 GCF_000699245.1 Pterocles gutturalis | reverse complement strand
GCCCCCTCCCTGCCCCCCCCGGCGGGGCGGCCGGGGCCCGGGGTGCAGGGGGCCTGTGGCCGCTGCCAGCAACGCCGAGGATCATCCATGGTGGGGAGCAAAGACCCAGCCGAGGGGAAATACTCCAATTTATAAGCTTGGGGGAAAAGAGGTTTGACGTGTAATGCAGCAAATCAAGATGCAAACAGAGTTGCAAAAAAAACCCCAAAACCCCAAACCAAACCTTTCCACTCAGGGGTTGTGCTGTGGCACAGACACCCCACAGGCCATCCAGCTCCTCAGGCAGGACATGGCGCCCGTGCTGCTGGTTTGACTCCCCATTTCTGACCTGACCCAACAGGACACAAGGGAAAAGCCACTGGGGAAGGGGCTGAAAGCCCTCCCTCGGTGCAGGGGCACACTGACAGCCCTGCATCTTGCCTCCCGGCAGAGCTGCATGGGGGAAATCATGGCGCCGCTGCCCTGAGGGGCCGTGAGGGAGCTGTGAGGGGGAGATAGGAGGAGAGAGCTGTGATGGGGGGTGGGGGTGCTGTCACAGCACAGCCCTGCCCCGAGGGGCTTGCTGGGCACTGCTGGGGTCAGCACAGATTTGGGTGAAGTCTCTGGGTTTCTGTGAGGCCCCTTCCACAGCTCCTCCTCTGGGCAAGGGCACAGTGTGAAGAAATCGCACTGACACCGAAACTGTGGTGTCTGGATATTTATTCTTTGCGTTTGACAGATGAGATCGGAGCTGGTAATGCCAAAGCATCCACAGAATTAACCTAAGCCTAAACCGAAATTAGTCACCACAGTGTGCCAAGCTGTGTCCAACCTTTTTTTATTAAACCACCATAGCAAACACCATTCAAGACATAGAAAGAAAGCACACAATAAAAATTAACATGGAAGTTGTACCCTTTGACATGACTCTATTCCCTCCCTAATGACTTAGAGTAGAAATTAGCTACTTAGCTCTACAGTGAGTTTAGTGTAAGGGGCAGAAATTTGGGAAAATGTTACAAGAATCATCCGAGTGAGACACATTCAGCTCCGCCGTCAGCCAAAGACGCTCTTGGCCGGCTCTTCTTTGGGCTTCTCAAACACTGTTTCACCCCCTGTGCGATCCCGGCTGAATATGGAAGGTGCTGCGGAGCCCATTTGTTCTTGGAAAAGAAAACCAGGAGAGGCAATCAGTGAAGGAGCACACCAAATGTGGGGAGTAAAACTAGAGCTGCTGAAATTCATATATACACATTCAATAAAAATTTCATCCATCCATCAGCTTTGCAAACCTTAAAGCACAGCACCCCCAGCACGGGGCAGCTGGCAGCAGCTGTAGGTGGTCGCTGCCACTGAGTGGCCCCAGATGCCTGCAGGTGCTTCAGAAACTTAGAAACTACTGAGGTCCAGGCTACCATGCTGAAAAGGGGTTAAAATTAATCGTTTTCCCCACCATTTTCTGCTCCATCTCAAACACATTGAATTCATCCAGCTGAGAGGCCAGAAATCCCCTGATCTATGACGAAGTCTGCAGTCTTCACCCTGGGCAGCCATGGACATTGACTGTGGGCCCAGGGCCGGGTTTGAACCTTGGTTCAGAGGCAAAGTCAGGGCTCTCCCTCATGCTTTGTCCAGAGAGGGAGAATGATGGCCCCAAGCAGAGCCCTGCTGGCACCTCTTGGTGCTGTCAACATGATGGATGGATGCAAAGTCAGTGAGTGCAGCACTGGCTGCTGTTCCACAGGCGCACCCTTTCACTTGAAAAGAGCAATTAAGTTGATGTTTTACTTTGGAAGACTGCTTAGCCATTTGCGTCAAGGAGACTTACCACACTGCTTCATCACTTGGTAGGTTTTGGATTTAATTTCTTGGTTTTTGGAAAGGTTTCCTCTGGCTCCTTTGAGGTCTTCTTCCTTCACTGGAGGACGCTTCTTTTTCACAGGGGCTGGCTAAGAAACAGACATCCATGCATAAATATTCCGTCTTTAGAAGCACAGGGAACAAAGCTGGCATAACCCAAAGGCTGCAACATACACAGCTGCTAATAGAATATTCCACCTATTTCAATTCTGAGACTGTACACTCAGCTACTCCAGATCTTTGCACAACCATGATTTCACTGCCCTCCCCTAAGTCTGTTGCCATTATTCATTAGTTCTGTTCTGGAATTGTCTTCTGATTGTACAGCCTTTGAAAGAGACAGTGGATTGCTTTTTTTTTTTTTTTTAATTTATTTTAAAATTTTCTCTGTCTAGCCCTGCCTGGCCCTTTCTGCAAGTACAGATTGGCAATTCAAGAACCTGTTCCATATTTGGGAAGGAAAAAAACTTCATTATGAAATTGTGCATATGCCTCAGTCTATTCACTACTTTTTTAGGAAATTGGTCAGAGAGATTCTGGAATCTGGCTTGATTTAGCTGGAATTAAAACTGAACCATAGTTATTAATCTTAAATTTAGGGAACAAAAGTATCTGAGCACTCAACAGGGTTGTCTATGAGCATGTACTGAACACAGCTGAAACTCCGGACTCAGAAATCAAAGGAGAAGGAAATTCAATACAGAAACAGATCCGTCATCAGGAGGTGCACTGGAACGTCCAAGTACTACTCTGTTTACAGTTAATCTTGCTAGAAGAAAATCAGGATAACATGGGATCACATCAGCCTATCCCTACCTTTAAATCAGCACTTCAAAGTCAGACACATCAATCAGCAGCAGTCGGCACCATTAATTCCCTCTTCAGTTTAGTATTTCAAGGATCTATTGCCAAGGTCCCACCTGGCAGACCTCGCAGCAGGGTTCAGGGGCACAGGAGATGGGACTAAAAAGAATAAAAGACCCCCACACTCCAACTTTACCAGATTTACACACTGAACTGGCAATCAGAAACTTCTCTGACCATCACTACATCCATGGGGCTTCTGATATTTGGGTTTTGGCAGCGGTGGAGCCCACTTGTGTGTTTCTAGTCGCTGCCTGTAAAGCTAAAAACAGTTGTGGAGGGAAACAAATCCCCCAAGGCTTGCAGACCCGGGCGCCTGCAGAGACAGCGTGTGCACGCCCGGCTCTCGGCTGGGGGGCTGCCTGCACTGGAGCCTCCGGCATGTTTCCTGCTGGCTGTAAATTCCCGGGAACGCTCAGAATAGCTCGCTGTTAATCCCATTCCCATGTGTTGTGGGAAACAAAACATTCACAAGACCTCAGGGGAAAGCACTCTACAGATAGCCAAAGCAAGCAAGGGGAAAGATTGGTAGCAACCCCTTCAAAAGTCACAAGGGCTTTTGGTCCTGCTAAGGTCCTTCACCCATTGTTGGCAAGAGACAGTAACTGCAAGGCTTCTTTCCACCGGGACAAGGGACGTTTTGGGGAAAGGAAAGGAAGCACTTGAGATGCACCATCACAGCCAGGCTGAGCAGAACTGTTGAATTTCACCCCGTTATTTTAAAATAAAACCTCTCATGCTTTGATTACAGGTGGATCTTCCAGGGGGACAGCTGCTGTGGATTAGCTGGCCCCCAGCTAAAAAGTAAAAATGCTGCACAGAAAGGTTACGGTGAGCCACAGAGGCGAGCCCTGGCCCTGCCAGCACCAGTAGCTGCCAGTGTCGCAGCCACACGACCGCTAATTGCTCCCAGCACCAGCGCGTTTATCAGCAGGGCGTGCCTGGAGCCGTTCCCAGCTGGCACAGCAGTGCAGCCTGGGCTTCAACTCCTGTCACACGTCAAAAAGTGTTGGTTTACAATACAAGTGTCCTTTTCTTTGGACTAAAGAAAATAAGCTGAAACAAGCTACTCTATGTGGTCAAAGGATTGTGCTCTTCTACTCCCCGTGTGTCCTCACTCTCCATCCCACCCACCACGTCAAACTCTCATGATGGGGAGAACTCTGCCAGGCATGCGTAGCTTGTGCTGCAAACATCACGCGTGGGTGAAAAACCCAATGTTTCTGTGCTAATTTTAAGATCCCTTTAAAACACTGATTATGGGGGGAAAAAGTGAAGACAACCCATCAGATACGCTATGAACATCAAAGTGTGCAATACACAATTTCAGTCTCAAATATCATATCCCAACAGCTGTAACTTTCAGTCACGCTCTCTTTTCCTGCATGTTAATACACTAAGCTTTACACAGCAGCACTCTTTGGTATAGTCACGTCCTTTCAAAACCGCTGCTAAAATTTCAAATCATTGTCTGAGGGAGTATGTTGGAAAAGCAGAAATCACTGCTTCTGTAAAACATCCCAAACCAGAGCAGTGGAAATGTTTTTTCCCTTCCTACCTAAATAAATTTTTTAATGGTAAATCAGAACATTTTAAAACTAAATTAATTAACCATGCAGAGGGCACGTGCTTTCCTTCTTCATCAAATAATCACTACTAACAACTTGTTAAAACATGGAGACAGAGCATTTAAATACTTCAACATAACCAAAGCAGTCACATAGAGCAGGAAAGCCGAATTCACTGGTTAACAAGAGTAACTTGCTAATAAGCTATTCCAAGCAAACTGTCTAAAACGATAACATATTTGTCAGGCACCCCGCTCCAACGAGAGCCAGCCCCGTACACACCTCCCCATACCTGTGACATAACTGCGGTGCTCACTCAAGCGTAATCCCTCCTGAGGTCGTTTCCTGGCTTTGATGAAACCCAGCCTGTGCGCTCTGCGAACTCCTGTTTTTTTCCTGGACTTATATAGAGCATCTAACGTGAAGTCACTGGCTGGGTCATTTTCCCAAACCAGAACACAGGATGATTCAGGTTGACAGAGGCTGTTGTTGTTGAAAGGTTTATTCTTAGCGATGACGAGGGTTTGCAGTATTCACTGTGCCCGCTGCTGGGGACGGACGGAGCCGGGGACTGA